>NC_080177.1:81165999-81228499 GCF_950295315.1 Erinaceus europaeus
CCATTGCTCCTGTTGCCATTTTTTCCATTTTTCTTGTTGTAGCTGTTGCTCTTGTTGTAGAGGACAGGGAAAAATTGAGAGTGGAGAGGATAACAGACACAAGAGAGAGAAAGATAGAAACCTGCAGACCTGCTTTGCAGCCTGTGAAGCAGCCCCCTGCAGGTGGCGTGACTGGGGCTCAGACCAGCATCCTTGAGCATTGTAGTAGTTGAGTTTAACCCAGTGTGCTACTGCCTGGTCCCAGTGTCCTTTTGTCTTTTCTGTACTCAATCTTTCCTTCACGGGGATTTTTCCTTCATATTTTTTCATGTCTTTTGTCTATTAAGAAGGTCAAGAAAGTCTCTTAGCTCTCCAGAGAGGCCATGCCCTACTAGGGACAGATAGCAACAGGCTGGGCCTACAGATCCGCCTGTAACCTTCCATGCTCAGCAGAGAAGCAATTACGGAAGCTGCACCTTCTACCTTCTGCACCCCATAAAGAATTTTGGTCTATGCTCCTAGAGGGATAAAGAATAGGGGAGATTCCCATGGAGGGGATGGGACTCTGAACTCTGGCTGTGGGAATGGTGTGGGATTTTCTCTTGTTATCTTACAATCTTGTTAAACGTTATAGAACCACTATTAAAATAAAAGAAAATCAACACGTGAATACATGTCTCTTACAAGCCTGCTTTCCCCCTCTCCATAGTTGCTATTTTGAGCAGTCTCTTAACAACCAAAATATATTTTAAGATGATCATTTTTATTTTCTCAGAATTTCATTATTTCTGTATGTCTCACTCCTACTGCAAGCCATGGCAGCTGGCTTCCTGCCCACTCACTGCCCTGGCACCAACTCTGTCAGGTCACTTCCCTGCTGTTTCTCCCCATGGCTGTTTGTACTATGTCTCTCAATATCCAGGCATTTACACTTGGTCGACACCATCTGAGCACTTCCTTTCCTGACTTTCCTTGTGAAAATGCTTTCCTGAGTGTTTCCTCTGTAAATTTCTTATTATGGAAATCAGTGTTGCTTTATAAGTCTTGTTTCCTTTTCTTTTTCTCTATTTTAAAATTTTTTTAAAATCTTTATCTGTTGGATAGACTTAGCAAGAAATTGAGAGGGTGGGAGGCGATAGGGAGGGGCAGAGAAAGATAGACACCTGCAGACCTGCTTCTTGGCTCATCAAGCTTCCCCCTGCAGGTGGCAGTCGAGGGCTCAAACCTGGGTCCTTGCAAGTTGTAGCCTGTGCGCTCAACCAGATGCACCAGCACCTGTCCCTCAGGTCCTGTCTTCTTTACCTTCTTCTCCTCTGTCTCTCTTCTGACTTGCTTGCTTTTGATAGATATGCCATATTTTGAGGGCACTTGCATTGACTCTAAAGTATAAACAGAAGTATGCAGTACACTAGATTTATGAAATACAGGTAGAAGGAAAGAAATGCAGATCCTCCTTGAGCATATTTTACAGCCTGTTCTGTCTTAGTCTCTCTCACTGGAACACAGTGTTCGTATTTCTTCTCACTCAGCATTTACCCTTCCCACGGGACATAGAACAGTCTGGTCATCAATTTTTTTTTGTGGATGAAAACTGAACTCATTGAACCTGTCTCTTCCCATTTTTTTACTTCTGAAAGAATTATATTATTTTGTGGCATTCTATAAAAAAAAAAACAATCCCAGGGACAAGCTTGATGCCTGTTTCTCTCGTCTTTCAGTGTTTTCACCAATTCTGCTAAATTTTGATGGAAATACCATGTGAACTTGTTTATTTATTTCACCTTTCACTATATTCAACACCAACCTATCATTTTTTTTGTCTGGATGACACTATAACTTTGCATCTATTTACTGGGTCCTTCTCCATCTCTTTATGTCATAAATGTCAATTTGATCCTGTTGTCTAGCCTCCCTCTCTTAACACCTTTGGATAATTTCCTAGTACTCTTGAGATAAACACAGTCTTTCTGCTACGGACTTTTACAATTCTAAAGAGTTGTAATCAGCAAATAAAATTTTGGTTTCATTGTTCTAGGCCCACTACTCTCTTCTGTTGTTTGTATCCAAACACACAATCCTCCAGGACCACTGTAAGTGGCTCTTTTTTTAATTGTAAAATTCCAGCTGAAGCACTGTCTTCACTAATCCTTTTCTATCTCCTCCAGAGTCTCCAGCATTCCACCCTCCTTTCTCAGGATGCTGCTACTTTGTTTTCAGCCCTCTCTCCTATTTAAAGCTTAGCATTTTGGTCAGTAACTATTAAATATTTACCTCTGCAGATCCGCTGTAAGCTCTACCAGAAAAGACATTAAGGTCCTTGTTCTTATTCTTATGTAATTAACATTGAAGACATGAGTTACTGTGTGACTTTATCAATGCCTCCTTGTAATCAGCTGTAAACTGCATTGTAGAGAGTTCATAACTTTGGGCTCTGTTCAGTTTTTTTTTCATCCTGCTTTTGATCCTTTAGGTCTGATATTTGCTTCTGTTTTCTCTGCTTTTTCATTGTGGGCATCCTTCTAAGCACTTGACAATTTTTGTTCTGCCAGTCTATCTGGTGAATTTATGGTCTAGTTCAGCCTCTCTACCACAATTCTTGAATATATATATTTTTGTTAAATTTTATTCCTTCCTCTTTTTTCTCTTTATCCCTTTGCTGCCTAAACAATCTTCTGGCTCTCCACGTGTTCTTAAGGGCACACTTACATAACAGAATAATGTCTGAGTTTGTAAATCAATAATATTTTCTCAATGAGTATTTGGAATGTACTGATCACATCCTTAATTGCTTTCTTTTCTTGCTCTTTAATTCCTTGAAAATCAATCTCTTCATTCTTTGAATTTTTCACTTTTTACCATATTGACCACTCACCTCTAGTTACAGCAACTTTAGCAAGTTTATTATGATATATTCTACATGCTAATCATTAATTCGTCACCAGAATAATTCATGTACATTTTGGTTACTCCAAAAAGAAATCTTACACTCTTAGCCACCTATTTGCAGTCTTCTCACCTATTTTTAGAAGTGCTATGTTACAACTAAGCAGCTTTGCTACACCCAGCTTGAAATAACATAAAAGGCTGGGAGCTGAGATAGAAAGTTGTTCAGGTGGGGCGGCGGGGGGGGGGGGGGAGGTAGCATCGAGGTTACGCAAAGAGACTCTCATGCCTGAAGCTCAGAAATCCAGGGTTCAGTCCCCTGAACCACCAGAAGCCAGTGCTGAACAGTGCTCTGGTAAATAATGAAAGCAAAAACAAACAAAAACATCAACAACTCAAGTTTTTCAGGTCTGGTAGGAATGGATCTGAAACCTTAGTGAGAAATAAAATTAACTTCTTGCTCTGCATGTGGCCTGGGTCTCTTTCTTTTGCTGCATCTGAGATGTAACACCAGAGAGCTGCGACACGGATTTTTTTTTTTGTAACAGTGATCAGAAAAAAATGTGAAAGTATTATTCAATCCTTTGCTACAGAGATCTACTGTCATCTCCTTTTTTCCTGAATTTTGGTATAATTAGTACTTAATACAACAGCCTTTGGGCACTGATTGCTTTCTTATTGAAAATCTAACATTCCCAATAGTCTTTATACTTCTTTGTTTCCACCATTTTTCACACGTTATATAGAATGCAGTTAATGCATATTTTAATAGGTAAACAGAAATTTCCCATTACCAGAGATAAACACATATCATTAGAAAAAAAGAAAAACCCTCTGCTTTAAAAATAAAAAATCTTAAGGAGTCAGGTGGTAGCGCAGCACATTAAGAGCATGTGGTGTAAAGCACAAGGACCAGTGTAAGGATCCCAGTTCAACCCCCCCACCCCCCACCGGCTCCCCACCTGCAGGGGAGTCGCTTCACAGGTGGTGAAGCAGGTCTGCAGGTGTCTATTCTTTCTCTCTCCCTCTGTCTTCCCCTCCTCTCTCCATTTCTCTCTGTCCTATCCAACAACAATGACATCAATAAAACAACAAGGGAAGAAATAAATATACATTTTTTAAAAAGCTTTAAAAAATAAAAATAAAAATCTCAGTAGAAACTACGAAATAAGAAGTTTAAAACCCGAGACGGAGACCTGGGAGGTGACTCAATCATAGAATGTATGCCTTCAATGAATGAAGCCCTCAGTGTTTTGGCTGTCATTGCCTTACGTGGCCAAACTGTGTGCTCTGATTTCTTTCTTTCTTCCCATCTCAATAGAGGTTAAAAAAAGGAAGAGAGAGAGAGAGAGAGAGAGAGAGACCTAAAGAACAATAAAACAATTTATCAGTTAATTGAATTCTGAAATTAATCAGTTTTGTATGCATGCAATGTCCCTGTTCCTACTCTTAAGTTCAAGTATGAATGCCAATGTTGAATTCAAATAGAGCTTTGGGGAATGCTTGAATAACTCAAGGTCAGCAATAGTGTAAACACACTGCTTGTCTGCTTCCTAGTCAGTATCATGGAAGTTATAAGTGTAACAAAAAGGTCAGGGTAACATCGCTGAATTTGCATTATTAAGGCTTATGGGAGTTTCATTTTACATCCTAATGCTGTTTCCTGGACTCTGAAGTTTTTAATGCAGTGTGATTTCGTGACCTTGGGAAATTATATCTCTTCCTGAACCATTTTACAAAGCACAGAATGACAATAATACTGGTGACATTGAGAACCCCTGAATAATATTGACAGCCTGAAAATCTACATGCCGATGACAGAAACCTCTGCTTAGATAGGGATGTCTTTCATTTAGCTGGTTTTCCAAGTCAAATCAATTTATATTGATCGATTGGTGTTGCATTCTTGAAGTGGCTTTGCTTTCATGCAGGTGTGTGTGTGTGTGTGTGTGTGTGTTGTGACTTATAGTCTGTGTGTTAATTACTAGTTACTTAATTATTCAGTGATGCTGTACATGTTACAAAAAAACAAAAGTTATTGTTTCTTATCTCTAGGAATACATGTCTACCAACCTCAAAACCTTTTCTAAACTTGATTAGGTTCAAGACAATATTCTTTTCATTGAAATATTTTAAAGACACAAATAAAAGTACTGTTGCCTTTCTCAACTTGTACTTTTGTCTGTAACTTTATATTGATGCACACATGATAGTCTGAACTAGACTCACATTATCATCTATTTCAAAAGCAAATAGTGGCCATGTTGTTCCCACAGAGTGCACTAGATCTTATAGGTTGAGTAGCAATCTGATACTCGCACCAGGAATGATTCTATGAATGCAGGTGAAATGTTCAACACATGTGAATTTCAAAATCTATTGTTGGTGAGGAACAGAAAACAGACATTTTCTTTCTTTCTATATAGGAAAAACTAGTCAACTCTTAATCTTGCGACAATATGGAAAGAAACCTAGATTGTGACTTTAACCTTTGACACATCACTGCATCTTCCTAAGTTACTGAAAATTATTGGTGTCTCCTCTGGAGATACAGCCAAATTTTAGATTCATCCCTTTGCAGTGTAGATGCCTAGTAAGATAACACTCCTCTCTTCCTGACATCTCGGAGCTTAACCCAGAAACCTGGTTCAGAGCAACTTACTAAATGAATGGTTAGAGGTCGGTGCTTCATAATAGCTAAATTCATAATAGCTAAAACCTGGAAGCAACCCAGGTGCCCAACAACAGATGAGTGGCTGAGAAAGCTGTGGTCTATATACACAATGGAATACTATGCAACTATCAAGAACAATGAACCCACCTTCTCTGACCCATCTTGGACAGAGCTAGAAGGAATTATGTTAAGTGAGCTAAGTCAGAAAGATAAAGATGAGTATGGGATGATCCCACTCATCAACAGAAGTTGAGGAAGAAGATCTGAAAGGGAAACTAAAAGCAGGACCGGATCAAATTACAGCAGGAACCTCACATCTCCACTATAGAGCCCCTACTTCCCCCAGTCCTGGAACCCTTGGATAGGGCCCACTTTCCCATATGCATCTCCCAATCCAAACCAAATAATATTGCATCCGCCGATCACAACCTAACCAACTCAACGATTGCCACCTCAACATGCTTCACCTCAGACTGTGTCCAGAGACTTCACGTGTGGAATGACAACCCTTCAGCTTCATTACTCGGGTTCCAGATGCCACCAGGATGCTGGCCAGGCTTCCCTGGATTGAAGACCCCACCAATGTGTCCTGGAGCTCAGCTTCCCCAGAGACACACCTTACTAGGGAAAGATAGAGGCAGGCTGGGAGTATGGACCGACCAGTCAACGCCCATGTTCAGCGGGGAAGCAATTACAGAAGCCAGACCTTCTACCTTCTGCAACCCTCAAAGACCCGGGGTCCATGCTCCCAGAGGGCTAGAGAATTTGAAAGCTATCATGGGAGGGGGTGGGTTATGGAGATTGGGTGGTGGGAATTGTGTGGAGTTGTACCCCTCCTACCTTATGTTTTTGTTCATTAATCCTTTCATAAATAAAAAATTTAAAAAATATATACTGCACATAATAAATAGTGACAAGAAAAGCTGTGTGGTTTTGTCAGTGTTTCCTTTTTATAAATAAAAAGATAAAGAGAAATAAAATAAAATATATAGTGGTGATCAGATAAAACAGAAGATGAAAACCTGCTGGAAATTCAGTAGTGATAGAAGCTTCAAGTGATTTATTCAGTAACTCTATTCAATAATGAGGTTGAAGGCAGTTTTCTCAAATGAATAATATTGCTACAAGATTCTCAATTACCCCAGTTACAGCTTGTTTAATTTGACAATTTAGAGTCAAATGGAATGGGGGAGTAAGAGAAACCAGCGGTCCCCTGAAGTCTGAGTCAAAGCAGATACAGCACACAGCAGGGACCTCACCTGGGTGCTTTTACACTAGTTACATAAAGTGTTTCTCTCATACATCTGAATATTTAATTTCTTTCTTGCAAGGAGCTAATACTATTTTTTATTTCCTTCTTTGAAATGTATAATAAAATATCGTGTATAAAACCTCTTAAAGACTCAATTAAAAATAGATCAGGATTAAGAAGGGTATCAAGATTTCTATCATCAGTGAAAAGCATAGTTCGTTATACTATAAGCAATGGGAGAGATTTTATGGATACTTTTTTTTTTCCTGAGCTGCATAAAACATCGCATTGAATTTAGTGATGAGATTAGATTACATATAAAACATCTGGATTTTTATCTCTTTACATTAGCAGGCCCTCTATTCTTTGGATAACGTTTCTCTTTTAGAATATAAGGCTAGCCTTTTTAAGAAACACCTCTTACTAAAGTGAGAATCTTTGAGCCTTATTTTGAGCTGAAGATGATTTTGAGACTCATAATATTCTCTCTCCCTTAAGTGCCGTTCTGTGATTCAGTCTCAGTGTTTGTTTCTTTCACACCTAGAACAACCTTTGCTTTATTTCTTTTTAGTTGAAAGGTGATTGCATTGTGACGTCATATAGATTTTAGGTGTACATCACTCAAAACCAACATGCTATCTTCTCCGTCCCAACCAATGCAAACCCACCAAACCCCTCCCTGACCTTCTCACTTCCCTTCTGATAAACACTAAGTGGTCTTGTAGTTCAAAAGTTTATTTTTATTTCATTTACCCGATCTGTTTGTATTCTGTCCATATTACATATGATTAAAATATTAAATATAATTAAATATCATTAAATATAATTTCCTCTTAATACATCCATGTTGTTGCGTGTGATATGTATTCATCTTTATAACTGAATCGTATTTCTTTTTTTTAAAAAAAAATTTATTTGTTATTGCATAGGGACAGAGAGAAATTGAGAGAGAAGAGGGAGATAGAGAGGAAGAGAGGCAGAGAGACACCTGCAGACCTGCTTCACCACCTGTGAAATGACTCTCTGCAGGTGGGGAGCCGGGGGCTGGAACTGAGGTCCTAACCGGTCCTTACAGTTTGCGCCACCTGCACTTAACCCGCTGCACTACCACCCGACTCCCTGAATAGCATTTCATTGCATATATATGCTTTTCTTTTTAAAAACAACTTTGTTGTATTTATTGTGATAGGACAAAGAGAAATTTAAAAGAGGGAGACAGAAGGGAGAAAGAGAGATACCTGTAGCACTGTTTCTTCACTTGTGAAGCTCCCTTCCCCTTTAGCTGCGAGTCCTAGCGAATCAACTCAGTGCGTCACTTCCTGGCCCCTTTTTTCTGATCCTTAATAAACAGCTTTTGGTTTAGTGTTATACTGACTGACTGTGGGTTTATTGTATCCAGCCTTCAATATGTTTATGTATGTTGTGTATGCCCTTTCTGCTTAGAACCTTTTTTTAAAATTATTTTTAAAGGATATTGATTTTTTTTTTCCAGTTTATTTTCTGGGTCTAATTGAAATGACTATGTTATTGCTGTGTTGTTGGCGGTGTATTGTGTTTAGTGATTCTCATATGTTGAAGCATCTTTATATCAGTGGATAAATACCACTTGACCAGTAGACTGTTGTATTATTGAATTGATTTGCTGGCATTTTATTGACAATTTTATATCTATGTTTGCCTGAAATGTTGTTCTTTACCTTTATTTTTGTGTGATGTTCTTGTCTGAAATGTTGCTTTCAAAGAATATATATATATATATATATATTATGGGAGGGATAGGAGAACCAGTTATCACTCTGGTACATGTGCTGCCAGGGATCAAACTCAAGACCTCATGCTTGAGAGTTTAACACTTTATCCACTGTGCCACCTCCCAGACCATTCAATATGTTTAGAAGGTTTTCCTCCTTTATATTTTACAGAAAAATGTAAGGAAAATAAAGGTTGTTTTTTTTTTTTTTTTAATTCATAGTATTTTACTGACTCCATCTGATCCTGGTTTTTTTGTTTGTTTGTTTTTTACTTGGGAGAGGCTTTTTTTTTGTTAGTAGTGATTGACAAGGTCATGAGATAAGAGGATACAATTCCACACAATTCTCACCACCAGGGTTCTGTATCTTATCCCCTCCATTGGAACCTTTCCTATTCTTTTTTTTTTAATATTTATTTTATTTATTTATTCCCTTTTGTTGCCCTTGTTGTTTTATTGTTGTAGTTATTATTGTTGTTGTCGTTGTTGGATAGGACAGAGAGAAATGGAGAGAGGAGGGGAAGACAGAGAGGAGGAGAGAAAGACAGACACCTGCAGACCTGCTTCACCGCCTGTGAAGCAACTCCCCTGCAGGTGGGGAGCCGGGGTTCGAACCGGGATCCTTATGCCACTTTCCTATTCTTTATCCCTCTGGGAATATGGACCAAAGATCTTCATGGGGTCTAGAAGCTGGAAGGTCTGGCTTCTGTAATTGCTTCTCCATAGGACATGGGTGTTGGCAGGTGGATCCATTACCTCCAGCCTGCTTCTCTCTTTCCCTACTGGGACAGGGCTGTGGGGAGGTTGAGTTTCAGGACACATCGGTGAGGTTGTCTGCTCAGGGAAGTCAGGTTGGCATCATGGTAGTATCAACAACTTGGTGGCTAAAAAGTATTAAGAGATAAAGCAGAACAAATTGTTTAATAATCAGAAACCTTAAAGGTAAGAATATAGAAGATGAAATTTGGAAGATGCTAGGAAGTCTATTTTAGGTATATTCCAAGGGCCCAGGGCTTTACTAATTTTTGCCTGGGCCTGACAGCTAACATTCAGGTGGGCTAAAAGTATTGTCTGGGGAAGTGGTGTCAGAGTTGGAACTAGCACTAGAAAGCTGGGCCAAGGCCAAGATCTGACTTAGGGCCCATGTCTAGTCTTATTTAGCACAGGGACCTGTGTAACCCCTGTCAGTCTGAGCTCACACTCCATGGTCACAGCTGGGAACATTCTAGGCTGCACTCATTTCAGGACCCATCCACCTTGAGGAGCAGTGGCAGAGGTTTTTGATTACTAATTAAATTTTGTTTTTAGTGATGCATCTATTCAGACTTTCAAATCCTCCCATTCAGCCTGGTAATATTACATCTTTGTAAGAATTTTTCTATTTCTTCTGGTTGTCCAGTTTGTTACATGAAAGCTCAAAATTCACTTATGACCCTGAGTACTCTTAATTATCACCTGTAATTCTCACTGTTATGAGTGTATTTCTTTATCTGTCTCCTCTATCACTTGAGAATGAAAATGTCCAGTAGCAGTAGAATCACATATTTTTGAGACTTTGTCAACACACACACACACACACACACACACACACACACACACACACACACACACACACACACTCTTTCCTGTGTTCTAGAGACAGAGGAGGGAGGCGGGCAGGCTATATAACAAGGTAGCACTTTATGTGAGGTACTTTGCAAACCCTTAGTGTCTTCATGTAAGTCTCTGTATTTAGATGAATACATGTTCTGTTAGTCTCATGAATTTGAACTTCCCTAATTTTAGTGATGTTTTCAGCTTTTTTTTTTTTAATTAGCTCTTAGTTTTCTTGTTCTCTTTCTGGGATAGTTACTATGTTTTTGTTGCATTTCCAAAATAAGTTTGATAATTCTTACTGTGTGTATTCCTTTTTGTAATTCTTCTCTCTCCTTCCTGAATCAGTTGTTTGTTTGCTGCGATCTTTCATCTTCCTGATTTGTTCCTCTGCTTGCTCGATTCTACTGTTGTTGTTTGTAATGATCTTTTTTATTGAGTTCTTCACATCCTGAATCTCTGTTGTTTTTATATGTGAAGCTCAAATTTGTATCTTTAGTTTGTTCATTTTATTTTTGAGCTCATTAGTTTGATTTTGGTGTTTTGTTGTATCTCTCTTTTTAAATAAGATTATTAGGGTTATAATACTTCTCTTTGATTACCTTAGTTTTTCTTTCTTTAAGTTTATTCATTGAAATCTTTCTATTTTAACTTCCGCTTGTTTTAATTGGGAGGGTAATGGTTTGCAGTACAGTTATAGACACTTGGCTACAGTTTCTCATCTGTTCATAGTAGGTGTTTGCAAAACCTTTTCGCCACTAGCCTAGGCTGTTTTTCACCATCTTGCACAAGGACCTCCAAACCCACCCCAGCCTCGTTCTGTAACCCTCCCCAGGGGCCTTTACATTGGTGCAATACACCAAATCCACTCAAAGATTTACTTAGCATTTCCCACTCTGTTCTTGTATTTTCTGTTCTGCCCTTGAGTGAGGTCATTCCATATGTATTCTCTTCCTCCTTATCTCGCTGAATATGATCCCTTTAAGCTTCCCCCAAGATGAAGTCAAGGAGATGCTTTCAATGTTCTCAATAACTGAGTAGTATTCCGTCGTATACGTTGAATACATCCTTCCTAGTCCCTCGTCTCTTGTTTGACATTTAGCTTCTTTCAGACTTTGGGCTATTACGATTTGTGCTGCCGTGAAGAGGTATCTTTGGATAGGTGTATCTGTTTCCTTAGGATATATATCTTCATGCCGGGATAGCCTGAGGGTACTTCTTCCTGAGCTAGTGCTCTCTGGCTTGGAGAGAACTCAACTGGAGCCGATCTAGGCTGCTGCGTGGGAGAGGGATCAGGAACTCGTGCAGCACTAACTTCCGCAGGAGATACACTCTGGAACTCTCGGAGCCGGAAAGCAATTTCCAAGTGTCTTTAATCAGAAGAGCAGCTGTTTTTATACTCTCCAAGTAGGGTGGAAACAGGATGTGATATAGAGAGGGTGGAGAGAAAAGTGACTGGTGAAAATCAGAGTGTGACAAGGAGGGGGCGGAACAGGCGAGAATCCTATCACTGAACCACCAATGCCCTGGAGGGAGTGCTTTATGTACATGTAAAAGTGATTTATGTAAATAGACCAAAGCTTTGAATGGGATCAGTAAATCCCTATATAGGCATATGGTTAAGCAGAAGCCAGGGGGAGATGGCATACTACCCAACATCTTCAGGAGAGGAATTTCTGGATCAGAGGGCTGAAGTATTTGTAGCCTTCTGAGAGTTCTCCAGACTGCTTTGCATAGGGGTTAGACCAATTTTCATTCCATCCAGCAGTGGAGGAGGAATCTTTGTCCCCACAGCCTCTCCAGCATTTGTTGTTGCTATCATTTCTGATGTATGACATTCCCACAGGAGTAAATTGTTACTTCATTGTTGTCTTTATTTGCATTTCTTTAATAATCGGTGATTTGAAGCATTTTCTCATGTCTGTTGGGCCTTTGGATCTCCTATTTAATGAGTTTTCTGTCCATCTCTTTTTTCCAGTTCTGAATGGGGTCATTTAGGTTTTTGTTTTTGCCTCCAGAGTTATCACTGGGGTTCTGTGCCTGCACTAAGAATCCACTGCTCCTGGAGGCTATTTTTCCCATTTTGTTGCCTTAGTTGTAGTTGTTATTGTTCTCATAGCTGTTATTGTTGGATAGGACAGAGCAAAATCGGGAGAAGAGGGAAAGACAGAGAGGGGAAGAGAAAGACAGACACCTGCAGACCCGCTTCACTGCTTGCGAAGCGACCCCCTTGCAGCTGGGCAGCTGGGGGCTCGAATCGGGATCCTTACGCTGCCCCCTTGTGCTTTGTGCCATTTGCCCAGCCCCCTCATTTAGATTTTTATTGCTGAGTCTGGAGAACTCTTGATATATTTTGGTTATTACTATTTTATCTCATGTATGGTATGTAAAGGTCTTCCTCTCTGCAAGGTGTCTCTTTGTTTGGGTAATAGTTCCTTTTTCCATGCAGATGCTTTTCAGTTTGATGTATTTTTAATAACAATTTTATAATCTCTGACAAAGAGTTATAATCTTTGTTTTTGAGTTTATGTTCAGGAAGACGGTTCCCCTCCTTTTGTGATGTCGTATCTCACTGACGTCTCCAAAGTGCCCTGTGCTAGGTCGCTTTTTTTTTCTCCCACTGCGCCGCTTTAAATTGCACTCTGCTCATCTGTTTGTAGCTACGTAGGCAGCCGCACTGCTTTTCTTCCCCAGCACATGCTCTTTGTCTCTGTCATTTATCCATCTACCATCTCAGCACATTTCTAAAGGAACTTGTGTCTTATTTGCTTCCTCAGCCTGCTGGAGTAGGGTATGGTGGACTCCAGCTGCTGTAGAGAGTGTGCTGGGGGATCACCATTTTGTTACCTACTGTAGCCGCTCTGATATCCCTCGTCTATGGTGAGACAGATGTGAAATTTGACCAGTGACCACAAAGTAACAGGTAACGGTGTACCTTTTCTTTTTATTCTATTTTATTTTGTTTATGAAAAGGAAACATTGACAAAACCATAGGATAAGAGGGGTACAACCTCACACAGTTCCCACCACCAGATCTCCATAACCCATCCCCTCCCCTGACAGCTTTCCTATTATTTATCCCTCTGGGAGCATGGACCCAGGGTCACTGTGGGATGCAGAAGGTGGAAGGTCTGGCTTCTGTAATGGCTTCCCCACTGAACATGGGTGTTGACAGGTGGATCCATACTCCCAGCCTGTCTCTGTCTTTCCCTAGTGGGGCGGGGATCTGGGAATTCAGAGTTCCAGGACATTTCTAAGGGGCAGAGTAGGGAGAGTGTGGTCTAGATGCTTTCTCTATTGTCTTTCTTGCTGAGTCCAGGTCTTTGCAGCTCTTTACGACTCCTGTGTGAACCTCTTCTGGACTAGGTGCATGTCCCTTTACATGCTTTTAGCATCTCCTGCTTAAGACCTCTGGATAGACTGGTTGTTGCCTGTGTTCCCAGGCTACCGTTTCCAGGCATTTCCCTCTGTTCACTGTCTGTCCACTGACACATAAATATACTTTCTTTGCCACTAGTGCAATCTGTGTTGGTATAAGATGTCCACTGGCTACTTCAGTTTTACCAAGAGCCATTGAATTATTATATGGGTGTTGTTTTCCTGGTCAGTTAATCATTCTCCTTGGGTGTGAAGTACAGAGTTTTGCTGTCACCATCTTGGGGACATTATTTTCCTTTCATAGATTCATGGTTGCAATAACAGATTCATTCAGCAAACATTTCA
The DNA here is from genome assembly GCF_950295315.1 of Erinaceus europaeus. Classification (NCBI taxonomy): domain Eukaryota; kingdom Metazoa; phylum Chordata; class Mammalia; order Eulipotyphla; family Erinaceidae; genus Erinaceus; species Erinaceus europaeus. Next base: position 81,179,854 of record NC_080177.1, read on the forward strand.
TGTTAAATGCTACCAAAGTCTTTGAATCTTCTGTAAGCATTTTTATCTACTTGGGAATAAAATTAAAATTCTCTGGCTTTTAAAATTAAATGTAATGCTTTTTTGTTGTTGTTGTTTTTACAAAGACTACAGAAAAATAATCCTTTCAAAAATATAATCTTGGCTCTTATTTTTTTGGAGTGGAAAAATAAATGTTGAAACCAAGGATAAGAAGATAACTCTCTTTGTGAACATCTTTTATTAATAAGGTAAGTTCATTTTCTATATGAAAAATAAAAAAAACATGCTTCCCAAATTCCCATACTAATATGCACTACAAATGTATACTGATTTAATATTTCTAGCACAGGGAAATACAAATTAAATATGTCCTTTTCCACAAAAAACTAAATGTCAAAAGCTAATTAGCAAACAAAGGTATAGTAATCTAAGTTATTAGTTAAAAGTTTACATTTTCTTCATTCTTTTTTTTTTTTAAAAGCTTTCTTTTAAAAAATGTATTTGTTGGGGGCCGGGCAGTAGTGCAGCGGGTTAAGCTCATGTGGCGCAAAGTGCAAGGACCAGACCAGCATTAAGGATCCTGGTTTGAGCACCTGGCTCCCCACCTGCAGGGGATTCGCTTCACAGATAGTGAAGCAGGTCTGCAGGTGTCTATCTTTCTTTCCCACTCTCTGTCTTCCCCTCCTCTCTCAATTTCTCTCTGTCCTAGCCAACAACAATGACATCTATAAAACAACAACAATAATAATCACAACAAGGGCAAAAAAAAAAAGGGGGGGGTGGAAGTCCTCCAGGAGCAGTGGATTCATGGTGCAGGCACTGAACCCCAGCAATAACCCTGGAGGCAAAAAAAATAAAAAAAGAAAAAATGTATTTGTTGATTTATTATTGGATACAGACAGAGAAAAGTTGAGAAGGGTGGGAATAGAGAGGGAGAGAGACAGAGAGACACCTGCAGCCCTGCTTCACCACTCGTGAAGCTTTCCCTCTGCAGGTGGAGGCCAGGAGCTTGAACCCGGGTCCTTACGCACTTTAATGTGTGTGCTTAACCAAGTGTACCACCACCTGGCCTCATTTTTCTTCATTTATTTTTAATTTTTCTGTTTCTTCATTCTTTAGGAGGACATGATAAAAACATTTTTCTCATTTATCTTTGTTCTACTCTCTTACCTTCTTCCCTGTTTATCCAGTCCTCCTACACATGTGTGCCCAAAAGGAAATAAACTGAGCAGAAGAAAATTACACACACAGAAACATGAAATAAGACAAATTTCAAATCTCAAGTAGGATAGCAAATGAACAGTAAATGTCCCTATGGCCCAAGTAATTTTTGTGTGTGTGTGAAAATAAATTTGAACTTTTTAGTGACAATAGTTATACAGAATTACTAACCGTGATTTGTTCTAGTTGCTAAATACATAAAATAAGAAATAGTTGACTTTCCTTTTAATAAATTAACCTTAAATGGGGGGCTTGTTATTAGAAATTGGAAATCTTACTTAAACTTTGAACATTACATTTTTTTATCTTTAAATTTATAATAATTGGAAAGCAAGCATAAACACTTGTCATAAACAGTGCAGAACTGTGTTGACCCTATAGTGATATGGTGTTCGGAAATTGTGAGGAGCCTCACAAAGCATTAAGCCAGCTCCCCCTGCTCCACCCTGCATTCCTGATACTATGGCCTATCTGCATAATCATTGTTTTGCCTGGGAGATCCCCACCCATTCCATTCCTTTGATCTGTCTTTCTGTCCTCTGGACGCTAGCAACAGTTTCTGGGGGGAGGGGGCTACCATTTCCAGCCCTTCCCACCTTTCTCCACCCCTCTCCTAGCCATGTATGGTATTGTCAAGGCACGTCCATGTCCTGACCTGGAGGAGGGCAGGGGTGCAGCAGACTGAGAGGCTGCTGCTGTCCATTGCAGTTGGCGCCATGTGGCATAACCAGGTATGCTCCTGCCTAACTCTGGAGCATTCACATGAATAAAGATTTGAATTGCCTTGCCACCTCAATCTTGGTTCCTAGGTCATCTCTCTCTCCCGCGACACTAGCCCGACAATATGATTTCAGTCTTCTCAGTCTTCTAATCTAGATGATATCCTCATGTTTATTTTTGACGATTAGTAACCTCTTTTTTTTTTTTTTTACATTTTTTTTCTTTTTTCCACCTCCAGGGTTATTGCTGGGGTTTGATGCCAGCATTACGAACCCACTATTCCTGGTGGCCATTTTTCCCATTTTATTGGACAGGATAGAGAGAAATTGAGAGAGGAGGGGAAGACAGAGAGGGAGAGAGATAGCTCCCTGCAGCCCTGCTTCACCACTCCTGAAGCATCCCTCCTGCAGGAGGGGAGCCAGGGGCTCAAACCCAGATCCTTGGGTGGGCCCTTGTGCTTAGTACTATGTGCACTTAACCACTTAGCCCCCTGTTTATTTTCTTTATTGGGGGGATTAATGGTTTACAGTTGACAGTAAAATACAATAGGTGGTACAGGTGTGACATTTCTCAGTTTTCCATGTAGCACTCTAGCCCCCTACCTAGGTCCCCCTCCACCATCATGTTATGGGATCCAAACCCCCCTCTGCACCAGAGTCCTTTACTTTACTGCAACACACCAATGAGGGTACAAGTCCTGCTTTCCACGTTCCCTCATGCTCTTATTTTTCAACTTCTATGAGTGGGATCATCCTATATTCATTCTTCTCTTTCTGAATTACCTCATTTTATATGAACATTACATTTTTATATTATAATTACAGGCAGTATGAAAATTAATATCTGTAAGGGGCTAAGTCCTGTGAATGCAAGAAAGTCACAGAAAAGTCCAGGTCTCTTTGTGTCATTGTAAAGAATTTAGCATGAACGACTTTTAATATGAAATTTAAAAAAAGTTAAGATTCTCTTTAGGATTCTAAATGACTAGCTGTGTTCAGGCTTATACAGGAATTATAAGTTAGATATTCAATAGCTTATAATCATTAAACACTATATTGTATTTTAGTATAATTTTTATTTACTTATAAAATGAAAATGTTGACAAGACCATAGGATAAAAGGGGTACAATTTTGTTTCTATGATTTCTTTCCCCAGTTTGACTTTGAAAACCCATCTTTAAGTCACTCTGAGTAAAATTACACTGTGCATCTATTTATTAGTCTTTGAGTTCCAAATGAACAATGTGTTTTGGGAGGGGGTGCAATGAAAGGGCAGGACAGGAAGGACAATTAAATCACGTGAAGACGGCTTCCCCTTTTTGTATGTAAGCTCTTTATTCCTCAAGGTGAATGTACACAAGAAATCGAATTCTTCTGGTTGGGACTGGGGGCTGGTATGGATGGAGAAACTAACTAGTTTCAGTTTTTTTTCCCTTTTATTTTGTAAGCATCTGTTAGCCTGGGTATAATTTTAATGTTTGAGGATTTATAATTGAGTTACTGATGGTTTTAAGTGAGAGTCAAAACTTCCATCTGTTGCCAGCTGACAAGACATCTGTCTGGTCCATTGTTGGAGGAAAAACTAGCTTTGGTAGCATGATTGAAATATGAAGCTTTCTACATTACACGGTGCTTGTGGGATGGTCAAAGGTCAAATCATGGTGATTTTTTTTTTTTCATTAGTGATTTTGTAGTGGTTTAGAAATTTATAAATTCACATGTGTACAGTTCTACACTGGACCCACCACCAGAGCTCTGAGTCACTCACCACCCCGACTGATTTCCATAGTTCTCATCAAATTGTACACAGTATGACTAGTGATTTGATCGCATATAATATAGGAATTAAGAACTAATTTATAATATTTACCCAGTGTAAGATGGAATTGTAGAGCATGGGATATTGATAGTAAGACACCATTTCCTTATTCCAGTTATAGGCTAACAGAGGTCCCCATAATAATTGTGTCTATCTATTTTGTATTCTATCTTTCCAAACAAATTTTATATACTTCTCTCATATGTGTTCTGTTCCTCTTTCTGTGCTTGATTTACTTGTGATTTTTTTGAACCTGATCTTTAGCTGTTAATACCATAGAAAGAACATTTATAACTGTTTTCCTCAAATTAGCAAAGCATCAAAATTATAAGCCACAAATATTGCAGATGAATCAATAAAGGTGCTTGAAGATTTATGAAATACAATTTCGAAAGATATAGCAAATATTATGAAACATGTTCTGCAGAAAATGTTAAAATGTGGAACTAGTTCATAAACATTTCAACTTCAAATGTATGCCTCTTTTATTTGGGATGGAAAAGTGAGAAAATCTGGAAAGCTCCAAATAAGTCAGAGTTAGTTCCAAAGGCCCCCTGTCCCCACCTGCCCGGCCTCTTCCCATCTCCTCTCCAGTGTCTTTTGCTTTGGTGCAATACACCAAAGGCAGTCCAGGGTTTACTTTGTGCTCCCCGCCCCGCCCCGTTCTTATTTCTTAAATTCTGCCTATGAGTGAGATCCTCTGGTACTCACCCTTATCTTTTGGCTTATCTCATTTTACATAATTCCTTCAAGCTTCATATATGTTTTCATGCCTCTGTGTATATCTGAGATGTTATGTTCTTTTAGTTTAGGATATATATATTTGCCAGGATTATTGCTGGGCTCACTGCCTGCATCTCCATTTCCCCAGTTCCTTGTGGTCATTTTTTCCTTTTTTTTATTTTATTTTCTGTTTTAATTGATGGGACAGAGAGAAATTGAGAGGGGAAGGAGAAATAAGAAAAGGAGAGAGAAAGAGAGACACCTGCAGACCTGTTTCACTTGCAGGTAGGGAGCTGGCTCTTGAACCCAGGTCCTTAAGCATGGTAACCTATGCACTTAACCATGTGTATCACCCAGCTCCCCTGACTTAGGGATTGTAAATATATTAATAGTTTGTCATAGTATGGTTTTGTTAATTGTTGGTAATATATATTGGAGATACTTGTTGAAAACATTACTTGTCAACAAGTAGCATGCAAGAATTGTAACAAAAATTCTCTCATCTACAGAACATGGTTATGTTGTGTTAAGTGGTGAGAAAGGAACTGACAGTTACTACACATAGTGTTTATCAGGCTTTATGCTCATTAAGTGTGTCATTTTGAAAATTGTATGTGCTTTCTCATAGACATTGAGGTTGTGATATAACCCTGTTAGGGTTGTAACAGAATTTAATTGTAGCACTGAGCCATAATATTGTGGGTTCACATTTTTCTGTACAGGGGAAGGACTTGTGATGAAAAGGAGTCAAACTAGATGTGTAGAACATAACTCTCTCCTCTGTCCTAAAGAAATGGGCGAGAATATCCATTGGCTTATCAATGAGGGTCTAAAGTCTGGAAGAGATTGAATAGGTCATCATTAACATTGCACGGGTTTAGTAACATTGTAGAAATTGTATAATTGGAATTTTATTCCTCAGTTGTAGAAAAACATGCATTCTTTTACTTATGTCTGTAAATCTGATTATTTACGCTCATTTTAAAGCATTAGTATTTTTTATGAAGAGTATTTTCTGAGCCTTCCAGTTATTTTAAAAACCTATTTGAGGGGGTCCAGCAGTGGCACAGTGGGTTAAGCGTACGTGGCGCAAAGCACAAGGACCGGCTTAAGGATCCCGGTTCGGGCTCCCCACCTGCAGGGGAGTCGCATCACAGATGGTGAAGCAGGTCTGCAGGTGTCTGTCTTTCTCTCCCCTTCTCTGTCTTCCCCTCCTCTCTCCATTTCTCTCTATCCAACAACGAACAGCATCAACAATGGTAATAATAATAACCACAACGAGGCTACAACAACAAGGGCAACAAAAGGGGGAAAAATGGCCTCCAGGAGCGGTGGATTCATGGTGCAGGCACCGAGCCCAGCAATAACCCTGGAGGAAAAAAAAACATATTTGACAGCCAATATGGTTCTTTATTATTAGAGTTAAGTATGGTAAAGTGTGCCTATTTACGTAAGCAATGAGATAAATTTCTTTACCTAAACAAAGAGAACTGTTAACACATTTTGAAAAATAAATATATTTGAATAACAAAACAAAAGACACATAAATCCCCATCCGTCTCTTCCTCTTCTTCCCCCTCCTTCCACTCCTCCTCCACCTCCTTCTCCTCTGCTTCCTCTCTCTCTCTCTCTCTCTCTCCCCCTCCCTCTTTCCCCCAAATCATTTTATTGGCATTAATGGATTACAGTTTAGTTGTGGATACATGAGGACAGTTGTTAAAGTTTCGTACCTCCCAGTGATCAGTGTGGAACATCACTTCCATTCCTGTGTAGGTCTGTGTGCACCACTGTGAGATAATCGTTGTGCATTGTAATGCAGGAGAAGTACATTTCACTTTTTATATCACTATCAGTGTTAAAAAAAGTATGCACTGAAGGGTTATAGTCTGACAAAATAGATATGTTTTCTGTTTTATCAAGGTCATTATTAAATGAACACCGACTTTGATTTCATTGATAAGTTCATAGTAGTGAAGAATATAATGGTGCTGGTCCAGGAGCTGGTGCTATGAATAAAGCATTGGACTCTCAAGCATGAGGTCCTGAGTTCAACCCCTGGCAGCATGTGTATCAGAGTGGCTTCTGGTTCTTTCTCTCCCTCTCTCTCTCTGCCTATCTTCTTCATGAATAAATAAATAAAATCACAAAAAAGAATATAACGGTCAGTAGTACAGTGTGGCATCACTACTTTGATTTCTGCTAAGATGCTGATAGTTTTATGGCTCATTCCTGGCACCATTATTTAATATGATGAAAAAATAAGTCTGGGTTTTATGATATACATTGTAAGACATGTAAACATTTGATGATACATTATCAAACATCTCATTCTTGGAGACAGCATTGACCAAGAGCTGGACTTACTGGGCTTAGGAGCAGTCTTTTGTCTAGTTTTCATCAAGTAGACTTGACCAAGAGTTTGCCAGAGGGTCTTTGAAAGGGAATCCTAACTCTTAAATAAATATAATGGAAGATGTAGCTCCATTCCTCCATAAAATGTCAATTTTGGGGGGTTGGGCAGGTAGCACAGCGGGTTAAGTGCACATGGCGCAAAGCACAAGGACCAACTTAAGGTTCCCAGTTCAAGCCCCCTGGCTCCCCACCTGCAGGGGAGTCACTTCACAGGTGGTGAAGCAGGTCTGCAGGTGTCTGTCTTTCTCTCCCCATCTCTGTCTTCCCCTCTGTTCTCAATATACTAAAAAGCATACTAGTCGATAAACTCCAGCATCCTTTAACTGAGGAAATGGGAAACAATCCATGTAGTTATATAAAAAAAACTCTCCTTGGGTCACCCATTATACAAAGAGTAAACAGTCTCACAGAAAATTCTTTCCACTTAAAAATATGAAATAATGTTAGATTGCCACAGAAGTGTTTTGGATGTGGAGAGATTTCTCAGATTAACTTTGGCTGGAGTTAGCATTATGTTTAGGTTTTAGAATGGAACTGAATCTTGAAACAACTCGGAATTTTCTGTTTATAAAATGACTAGACGTACAGGCAGGGGATTTAAAAAAAAAAAAAGACAAAATTAGTGAATCACTGAATGCCACCTCTGTATTTAGATGTTTATTAACTTTAAGTATACAATTACCAGTTTTTGTCATCATAAGATTCTAAGATTATCCCAGAACATACATGTTGTGAAAAAATAAAATGTTTCATAGACAAATTAGACATCTGTTCTAAAGTTCTTCTGTGCGACAGCAGTGATTTTAATTTGAGTAATACTGCTTTCACACATGCCTGCAGGTGAAAAGCACCTTAATGTGATGTGTCAAGTGAACTGATGACTGAGAGAAAGAAATACCTACATTGTGATAATCCCTTGAACTTCCCAGTGGAAAGTTACTTAAATGACATTTCTAGAAAGTGTTGAAATTGTTTTTAAGCACGTACATTAAACATCACTTAGGATGTTCAGTACAGGTAAGCTTTCTTCTTTAGGCCCTGTTTTCTTTGTAAAAATAACCATGTGCAGTAGAAATTTTAAAAAGTCAAAGGAAGTTTGAGAAATGTTTATCTCCAACTACCCAAATACTGATGATTTTCTGTAGTCTTGGTTTAAATTTTATTATTTGGCATATATATATACATACACACATACACACACACACACACATATATATATAAATTTTTTAACAGAGCACTGCTCAGGTCTGGCTTATGGTGGTATGGAGGATTGAATCTGGGACTTTGGAGTTTCAGGTACGAGAGTCTGTATAACCATTATTCTATCCATCCCCTCACTTGATATTTTCTGCATATTTAAAAATCATATATAATTTATAATTTAAAATGTCATGATCTAGTATCATTATAAATCAACTTATAATTAAATCATTGTAAAATTCAAGATGGAATAATGGAATTTATGTAGATTGTTTTGTTTCTTACCTCTTGTTGAGTATTCATATTTCTACCAAGTTTAAAGTATTATTATTTTAATTTTTATTTATTCACTTATTTAACCAGAGTGCTGCTCAGTTCTGACTTATGGTACTGCTGAGGATTGAATCTGGGAGCTAGAATCGAGCATGCAAGTCTTTTGTAGAACTATTATGCTATCTCCCTAGCTCGATATTTTCTGTGATACATAATATTAAAATATTTGGGAAATTTTTATACTTAGATATCTATAAGTGTTCTATCTTATTACAATTTCTAAAAGGGTACTTAACAAATCAAATAATATGAAAAATAGTATGATTATCTGTATATGTTAGTGAATTTCCATTATACTATTCCTACTCATATAGTAAATTTACAGTGTGTGAGACCATGGCCATTTTATTCATTCTGCCTCCATAGGGCCTGGTGACGTTTGTGGGTTGAGACTCTTCTAAAGTATAGGGTTGGATCTTTGAAGATGTAAAATATTACTATTTGTATATTTAAAGATACTGAGTTCAATATCATCTGTTGCTACTCCTGAGGCTTTTGTCACTTCCTACAGTGGCAATATAAACATACATATTTTTAATATATAATATATAAAGATAAATAAAGAATACTTCTATAAAAAAGGTTACAAAACAAAAGTAAGCCTTCTGACTTTTGGACAATAAAATATAGTAAAATAATCACAAAATCTACTTACACAGTAAATTTACGTACACAGTAAATTTACATATTTCAACACTAATTAGAGGCACCCAGTATTACTTTCTGCAATGCTGAAAATGCACTATGTTGTATGGTGTGGGCAAGTAGCCAACTTAACTATCTAACACCTACTAGGAAGATGTTAATTTTTCCTAAATTAATTTAAGTATCTGTGTGTCTCCTAGTTACTGTGATGGACAGTACATGTGAAATCGTTGCCATGTTTTAAATAAGGACAATCTAAAATATTAGCCTTTCACTTTACATATGGACAAAATTTTATCAGTGTCTGTGAATTAGTTTTTAAAATCAATGTTGAAGTCCAGAAATAGAATTGCATACTATAGTGAAGTGTAGTGTAGTGAGATGCAGTGTGTAGTGTTGTATAGTGTAGGAAGTGTAGTGAAGTGTGTAGTGTAGTGTAGGGAAGTGTTGTGTAACGTAGTATAATGGGAAGTAGTGTTCTGTAGCACAGTGAAGTGTAGTGTTTAGTGAAGAGTACTGTAATATGTAGTGTGAGGTCGTGTAGTGTAGTACAGTGAAGTAGTATAGTGCACTGTAGTATATTGTGATGTAGTATAATGTGACGTAGTGTAGTGTAGTATAATGTGATGTAATGTAGTGTAGTGTGATATAGTGTAGTGTAGTGTAGTGTAATGTGACGTAGTGTAGTGTAGTATAATGTGATGTGATGTAGTGTAGTGTAGTGTGATATAGTGTAATGTAGTGTACTGTGATGTAGTGTGATATAGTGTAGTGTAATGTAGTGTAATGTGACGTAGTGTAGTATAGTATAGTGATGTAGTGTAGTATAATGTGATGTAGTACAGTGTAGTGTAGTGTGATGTAGTATAGTGTAGTGTAATATGATGTAGTGTAGTGTAATGTGTAGTATAGTGTAGTATATTGTGATATAATGTAGTGTAATGTGATGCAGTATATGTAGTGTGTATAGTGTAGTGTGTAGTGTAGTGTAGTCTGATGTGATGTAGTGTAGTATAATGTAATATAGTATAATGTGATGTAGTGTAATGTGTGTTGTGTAGTGTAGTATAATGTGTATTATGTAGTGCAGTATAGTGTGATGTAGTGTAGTTTAGTGTGATGTGCTATAGTGTAGTGTAATATAGTGTAATGTGTGTAGTATAGTGTAATGTAGTGTAGTGTGCATTATGTAATGTAGTGTAATGTGATGTAGTGTAGTGGAATATAGTGTAATATGATGTAGTGTAGTGTGTATTATGTAGTGTAATATAGTGTACTGTGATATAGTGTAGTGTGTAGTATAGTGTAATATAGTGTACTGTGATATACTGTAGTGTGTAGTATAGTGTAATATAGTGTAGTGTGTAGTACAGGGTAATATAGTGTACTGTGATAGAGTGTAGCGTGTAGTATAATGTAATATAGTGTACTGTGATAGAGTATGTGTGTAGTATAGTGTAATATAGTGTACTGTGATAGAGTGTATCATGTAGTATAGTGTAATATAGTGTACTGTGATAGAGTGTAGCGTGTAGTATAGTGTAATATAGTGTACTGTGATAGAGTGTAGCATGTAGTATAGTGTACTGTGATAGAGTGTAGTGTGTAGTATAGTTTAATATAGTGTACTATGATAGAGTGTAGTGTGTAGTATAGTGTAATATAGTGTACTGTGATAGAGTGTAGCATATAGTATAGTGTAATATAGTGTCTGTGATAGAGTGTAGCATATAGTATAGTGTAATATAGTGTACTGTGATAGAGTGTAGCATGTAGTATACTGTACTATAGTGTACTGTGATATAGTGTAGCGTGTAGTATGTAGTGTAATATAGTGTACTGTGATAGAATGTAGCGTATAGTATAGTGTACTGTGATAGAGTGTAGTGTGTAGTATAGTGTAATATAGTATAGTGTAATGTGATGTAGTGTAGTGTAATGTGATGTCGTGTAATGTAGTGTGCAGTGTAGTGTGATGTAGTATAGTGTGTATTATGTAGTGTAGTGTAATATAGTGTACTGTGATTTAGTGTATCGTGTAGTATAGTGTAATATAGTGTACTGTGATTTAGTGTATCGTGTAGTGTAATATAGTGTACTGTGATTTAATGTAGCGTGTAGTGTAGTGTAATACAGAGTACTGTGATTTAGTGTAGTGTGTAGTGTAGTGTGATACAGAGTACTGTGATAGAGTGTAGCGTGTAGTGTAGTGTAATACAGAGTACTGTGATAGATAGAGTGTAGCGTGTAGTGTAGTGTAATACAGAATACTGTGATTGATAGAGTGTAGCCTGTAGTGTAGTGTAACACAGAGTACTGTGATGGAGTGTCGCCTGTAGTGTAATGTAACACAGAGTACTGTGATGGAGTGTCGCCTGTAGTGTAGTGTAGTACAGTGTACTGTGATGGAGTGTCGCCTGTAGTGTAGTGTAGTACAGTGTACTGTGATGGAGTGTCGCCTGTAGTGTAGTGTAGTACAGTGTACTGTGATGGAGTGTCGCCTGTAGTGTAGTGTAGTACAGTGTACTGTGATGGAGTGTCGCCTGTAGTGTAGTGTAGTACAGTGTACTGTGATGGAGTGTCGTGTGTAGTGTAGTGTAGTACAGTGTACTGTGATGGAGTGTCGCCTGTAGTGTAGTGTAGTACAGTGTACTGTGATGGAGTGTCGCCTGTAGTGTAGTGTAGTACAGTGTACTGTGATGGAGTGTCGCCTGTAGTGTAATGTAACACAGAGTACTGTGATGGAGTGTCGCCTGTAGTGTAGTGTAGTACAGTGTACTGTGATGGAGTGTCGCCTGTAGTGTAGTGTAGTACAGTGTACTGTGAGGGAGTGTCGCCTGTAGTGTAGTGTAGTACAGTGTACTGTGATGGAGTGTAGCGTGTAGTGTAGTGTAGTGTAATACAGTGTACTGTGTTGGAGTGTAGCGTGTAGTGTAGTGTAATGCAGTGTACTGTGATGGAGTGTAGCGTGTAGTGTAGTGTAATACAGTGTACTGTGATAGAGTATAGCGTGTAGTATAGTGTAATATAGTGTACTGTGATAGAGTGTAGCATGTATACTGTGATAGAGTGTAGCGTGTAGTATAGTGTAATATAGTGTACTGTGATAGAGTGTAGCATGTAGTGTAGTGTAATATAGTGTACTGTGATAGAGTGTGTGTGTAGTATAGTGTAATATAGTGTACTGTGATATAGTGTAGCGTGTAGTGTAGTGTAATATAGTGTACTGTGATAGAGTGTGTGTGTAGTGTAATATAGTGTACTGTGATAGAGTGTAGCGTGTAGTATAGTGTAATATAGTGTACTGTGATAGAGTGTAGTGTGTAGTATAGTGTAATATAGTGTAGTGTAATGTGATGTAGTGTAGTGTAATGTGATGTAGTGTAATGTAGTGTGCAGTGTAGTGTGACGTAGTATAGTGTGTATTATGTAGTGTAATGTAATATAGTGTTTTGTGATTTAGTGTAGCGTGTAGTATAGTGTAAAATAGTGTACTGTGATAGAGTGTAGTGTGCAGTATAGTGTAATATAGTGTAATGTGATAGAGTGTAGTGTGTAGTATAGTGTAATGTGATATAGTGTAGTGTGTAGTATAGTGTAATATAGTGTAGTGTGATATAATGTAGTGTGTAGTATAGTATAATATAGTGTAGTGTAATGTGATGTAGTGTGCAGTGTAGTGTGACGTAGTATAGTGTGTATTATGTAGTGTAGTGTAATATAGTGTACTGTGATATAGTGTAGTGTGTAGTATAGTGTAATATAGTGTACTGTGATATAGTGTAGTGTGTAGTATAGTGTAATATAGTGTAGTGTGATGTGATGTAGTGTAGTAGTTTAGTGTAGTGTAATGTAGTGTAGTGCCCTGCAGTAGTATAGTGTAGTATAGTATATTGTGATATAGTGTAGTGTGATGTAGTATAGTGTGTATTGTGCAGTGTAATGTAGTGTAGTGCCTTGTAGTAGTATAGTGTAGTATAGTATATTGTGATATAGTGTAGTGTGATGTAGCATAGTGTGTATAGTGCACTGTAATGTAGTGTGTTGTAATGTGATTTAGTGTAGTGTAGTAGAGTGTAGTGTGTATTTGAAGGTAAGGAACTTAGAAATTTGAGGCAATCAAGTTAAAATCCCACCAACCTCCCTTTTCACATGCCTTTGCGGTCTCTAAACATTTGCATATGATGTCCAGTTATCTGCACTTTCGGAGCAAAACTGACTCAATTGTCAAAATTACAATTAGTCTCATTGCAAAAATAAAACAAGATAAAGAAAAACACCCAAACCCAAACAAAAGCACCACACACAAACTCTAGTGTACAAGTTTCCTAGCACAGAACCAGACATGTAGTCTGCACTGACTTTTTTGAGAGTTTTGCTTTGTCAACTCAGTCTAAATTTGATGAGACTCAGTAGCTACAAGTACTATGATCCCGTGAGACACTTTCTCCTAGTCATCACGTTTTTCGCCTTTATTTCTTTTGTTGGTAAAGGATCAGAGACTGGGTTAGAGAGGGAGGTAAAAGGGAAGAAAGATAGGAGAGCCACCCACAGCATTGCTTCACTGTTTGGCAAGCCTCCCTCCCATTCTCCTGTAAGTGGATCACTGAATGTTAATTTCCAAGATTGTTGCTTTTACAGAGCACAATTCCGCTCTCGTCAGAATGTGTGTCAGCAGTCCCACATTTTCCCCCACTTTGACATAATTCTTCACCATAAAACACAGACTTTTCATCCTCCCCCAGCTTCTTTCTTTTTGAGATGCAATATAATCGGATGCACTATACCCTACCTAATTAAGTTTTGGCCACTTTTTTTTTCTTGCTTGATTTCTTAAGTCCCAACCATGAATAGTATCATCTGTTTTCACCCTCCCTCTAGCTTATTTCACTTCACATGATTCTTCAAGTTCCATCCATATTGTAGAAAAAGAGAAAATTTAATTCCTTACTTTTGATCTGTATAGTCTTCCCTAACCACTCATCAGGGAGTTGGGCGGTAGGGCATCGGGTTAAGTGCATGTGGTGCAAAGCGCAAGGACCTGCTTAAGGATCCCGGTTCGATTCCCCGGCTCCCCACCTGCAGGGGAGTCGCTTCACAAGCGGTGAAGCAGGTCTGCAGGTGTCTGTCTTTCTCTCCTCCTCTCTGTCTTCCCTTTCTCTCTCCATTTCTCTCTGTCCTATTCAACAATGAAAAACATCAACATCAACAACAATAATAATAAATACAACAAGGCTACAACAAAAAGGGCAATAAAAGGGGGGCAATGGCCTCCAGGAGCAGTGGATTCATGGTGCAGGCTAGCTCCCCTAGCCTAGTTTAAATGTGTATGCTTAGCAAATTTGTTACTCGGGAGTCTGGCGGTAGCGCAGCCAGTTAAACACAGGTAGTGCAAAGCTCTAGGACCGGCATAAGGATCCCGGTTCAAACCCCGGCTCCCCACCTGCAGGGGAGTCGCTTCACAAGTGGTGAAGCAGGTCTGCAGGTGTCTGTCTTTCTCTCCCCTTCACTGTCTTCCCCTCCTCTCTCCATTTCTCTTCTCTGTCGTATCCAAAAACAATGACATCAATACTAACTATAAGAATAAAACAACAAGGGCAACAAAAGGAAATAAATAAATAAATAACCTAAAAAAAAAAAACCCACTCATCTGTTGTTGGGGATGTGGGTTGCTTCCCAAAACTGGGCTGTTACAAATTGTGCTACAGTGAACACTGGTGAGCCTCGGTCTCTTTGGACAAGTTTTTGTGTGTTTGGGATAGTTACATAATGAAGGAATTGTCAGATGGTATGAAAGGTCCCTTTTCAGTATTCTAAGAAATCTCCAAACCATTTGACATAGGGGCTCCACCAATTCACATTCCACCAACAGTCTTAACAGGTTTCCCTTTCATCACATCCTTGCCAGCATTTACTGGCTCTGTCCTCTTCTTCATCTCCTGCTCCTTTTCCTTCTCCTTTTTTTTATGACCATTTCTCTTAGTGATTTGTAAGATTGTAAGAGAAAGTAGATGTAGTCCTTTTTAATGTAAAGGATTCTCATAGAGCTGAGGCAGTGTCTTGTGACTGACATTGCCCTGGCAGGAAATGTGAGAATCAGAGGGGTCAGGTGAGCAGACAAAAGAAAGCTTAAATCAGACAATCAGACAGTTAGGAGGGGCAGCTCTCCCAGACTATGGTAGCTGGGACAGAGAGCCCCCCTGGGTTAAGCTGGGGGAGTTTTTATACTGTCTAAACTCAGAGCTATTTCTGGTTGCATGGGAAGACTGGTCTTGAGGAAGTCTCTCAATGTGTGTTTGATGCCGGCAGGAGCAAGGCAAGTTCTGCCTGTGTGGAGATCTGTTCTCAGCATTTGTTTTTTCCCCCAGATAAGTTATTTCTCTGAGGGTAGGGAGTTCAGGCCTTAACATATTTTCTTCACTCTTAGTTTTTTTTTTTTTCATCCACCCTAGGATGTATTTCTCTCTCTTTCTTTTTTCATTTTATTCCTTAGGACAGAGATAAATTCAGAGAAGATGGGGAGACAGAAAGGGAGGGGAAAAAAACCAGACACTGCAGACCTGCTTCACCACTTGTAAAGCATTTCACCTGCAGGGAGACAGGATGGAGGTGGTGGGGGTTGAGCCCAGGTCCTTGTGCATGTCCTGGCAGATAGTATGCCATGCACCCTGCCCTTAATCCCATGCACCACCGCCCAGCCCCCCATGGGGGTCTGTTCTTTAATGCAGTATTTGTACAGATCTTTTCCTCATTTTAAAATTTATTGATTTGTTTTTGATAGGTGAGAGTGAAATTAAGAGGGGAAAGGAAGACAGTGAGAGCAGCAAAGGGACACCTGCAATCCTAGGTTAGTTACAGCTTGGGAAGGATTTGTGAAGTAATGTTGCTATTGTTGTGTGCTTTCCTGTTTTCTGTTTTCATTTTTATATCAGTGAAAGTACATTCCACACTAGAGCATTATAAAAATATTAAAATGCCTACAGCAAAACTATACCTTGTGTGCTTTAGCATCAAGCAAAATATTCTGCCAATAAAACTTGATATTTGTCTTTAGCTTTGAAAGGACACAGCACATATTTAGCAAATGCGTAAGTCAAACAAGGTAAACCGAGAACTTCATCAAATCCCAGCCTATTCAGCTTTGCATACTGAAATTTATTGAATTAACATGTGAAATAAATTTAGCCAACAAAGTTAGTATTCTATTCTGGTCATAGTTATCTTTTAAATGTTTACATATTTATTACTTTATATATTGATGTCTTATGTTATTGTATTAAGAAAATGCAACTAAATTGTGTTATCTTAAAGTTGTAATTATATAGGTTTATTTAATGATTTTAGACTCAAAAGAAAACCTATAAAACCTGGTCCACATATCTCAGAGGTTGAACAGTACTGGTACAGTGGTAACTCTGTGTTTATTAGATTATTAGCCCATGGAAATATTAATTGTATTGTTCGAAATATACTAACTAAAATTTCTGTTATGTTCGTAAGCAAACATTCTTATTAGTACTTTTTTCACAACAATATCCTCAGGCAGATATAATGATCTGCAATTTACTATTAAAACCTCCAGGCACAAGAAACTGAAAAATTTATCCCAGAACCTGTCTAAAATCAAGAAGAATTCACAGTAAAACACGGACTACCTGTTAACTAATGCTGTGGTCTTTTTAACATAAGATTTGTAAATTTTTTTTGAGTTACAATTTTTTTTTCCTAATATTTATTTATTCCCTTTTGTTGCCCTTGTAGTTTTTTTTATTGTTGTTGTTATTGATGTCATCATTGTTAGATAGGACAGAGAGAAATGGAGAGAGGAGGGGAAGACACAGAGGGGAAGAGAGAATGACAGACACCTGCAGACCTGCTTCACCGCTTGTGAAGAGACTCTCCTGCAGGTGGGGAGCCCGGGGCTCGAACCGGGATCCTTATGCCGGTCCTAGAGCTTTGCACCACCTGCGCTTAACTGGCTGCGCTACCGCCAGACTCCCGAGTAACAAATTTGCTAAGCACACACATTTAAACTAGGCTAGGGGAGCTAGCTTAATGGCTATGCAGAAAAGACTTTTTCTTCTTTTTTTTGCAAAAATGATTTTCATGCCTGAGGCTCTACAGTCTCAGGTTCCAGCCCCTGCACCACCATAAACTGGAGCAGAGCAGGGCTCTGCTTTCGATTTCCATGTATCTTTCTCCAATTATTATTATTATTATTTTGCCTCCAGGGTTATTGCTGGGTATCAGTGCCTGCACTATGAATCCACTGCTCCTGGAGGCCTTTCTTTTCCTTTTGTTGCCCTTGTTGTTTATCAGTGTTGTTGTTACTATTATTGTTGTCATTGTTGTTGGATAGGACAGACAGAAATGGAGAGAGGAGAGGAAGACAGGGGGAGAGAAAGACAGACACCTGCAGACCTGCTTCACCTTCTTTGAAGCAACTCCCCTGAAGGTGGGGAGCTGGGGGCTCGAACCAGGATCCTTTTACCAGCCCTTGTGCCTTTGTGCCACATGGTCTTAACCTGCTGTGCTACCGCCCGGCTCCCCTTTCTTAAATTTAAAAGTAATAATTAAATCTGTAATAAACTTTTGCAATGTTAGTGCTTGCTGTATATTTTCACCGCAGATTAAGATAGCACTCACCTGGCACCTATATTCATGGAACATCACTCTATATATTGAGAGAATATTAAGGTTTAGAATACTTAAACCTTAAGTGTTTGATATATTTAATATAAAGAGAAAAGGATCAAGGTTTAGTGTACATATAACTGTCTTATTATGTGAATAAATTTTTTTTTCTTCAAGATTTGTTCATAATATTTTATTTACTTGCTTGATCAGTTTAGCAGTATTTAGGGGGGACATTCTGGTATTATATGTCTCAGTGAAAATGATGCTTCTCTTTCCCACTTGTAAAGTTCTTTTACTGTGGTGGGGATAGAAGCAAGAGGACAAATGGAAGAGAGGTCCCCTTCAGACTCTCCTGGCGGGGAACACAGCACCAGGCTTGCTTCACTGTGGCTTGGGCTGGACTCAGTCCTCGGTGGTGCACATGGCAAAGTAGTTTACTACCCAAGTGAACTCTTTCACCATCCTGAATTCAAAAACGCATATTGAATAGTAGTACTTAACAACAGCAAACTGGGAAAGATAGTACCGCCAGGTAGTGTGGGCACCGAGCCCCAGCGATAGCCCTGCAGGCAAAAAAAGATAAATTTTTGAAGTGATGAATCTAATCTGAAACATGTCAAATCTCAGATATTCAGTGAATAATATTCCTTAATAGACATGCTAATACTCCTTAATAGACATTAATTTGCTGTCTCTTTGGGGGCAGATTATCCTTCAACGAATTTCATATTTCTTAATTTGTATATATATCACTTTATTTGGGAGAACTAATAATTTACAAAACTGTTATTATCACAAATGTACAGTTTCTTACGTTCCTGTGAAAGGTGTCTGTGTAGCCCACCCGCCATGAGTGAGTTGGAACCCTTTTTGAAGAGACAATACAAAACCATGTGGATTAATTCAAGGACATTTAACTATTAAAAGGGCACCAAAGATGATACATTGAAATAATAATGGGAAGAGGAAGCTACGAAAGATTCCAAGAACCTGTTATTAGGTGAAGAAAGTAGACAGCATTCAGATTCTAATTTCAAGAAAAAAAAAACTAGCATGGATGATGAGAACTTTAACCACTCTAGACCTGAAGTCTCATTTTTATAATTCTGTGTCCAAAGACTAAAAGACTGGGACATCTAAAATTTAAAAGGTAATTGTTAATAATAGCTGATTTTTACTGCTAACTGGATAGGGAAACTGTAGAATGGCCTTAGTAAGTCTGCACGTCCTATCTTCGTGGAAGAGAAGATTTAACATACTGAGTAATCTCAAATGTTGTGTGGATGGAATTTGTTCACTTAGTAAATCACAACAATGTCACAGTCATTTTTAAGATTTTAAAATGTGTGATGGTTACGAATACCGTCTACTTTAATTTCACTTAAAAATGATGTAAACAAATGAGTTCTGTTCAACTTTACTTATTTGTCAAAGATTGCTTTGGGCAGAATTTTCCAGTGGAAAGTAAGAAATGAGATGGAAAACATTAATGAGCCAAAACAAAACAAAAATAAAAGAGAGCCTCTGGGAATCCTCTCATTCCATTTATAGGCTATAAATTGCCCCCATCAGGTGAACTGTAGCAGAATCATAAGGCAGAAGAAATGAGGCGCTATTCGGACACTTGGGCATGAATCTGGATTTTAACCGGAGAAAGAAATGTATCAGTTTCCACCCTGCACATATGTCCTCTTGCTTCCCTGTCTGACGGGACAGCTTGGCCTTGAGGGAGGAGAGTGTCTTCAGTGTCACGTTCTCTCCTTGATTTTCAGTCATTTTATAGAGCCTCAGGTTTTTTTCTTCATGTTTTAAAATCTGCATATAAAGTGTCCAGTTACTAATGAGTCTATTTGAAACATCACAGCCGTCTATAGTGATTGCGGGGGCTGGTGATGAAAGGCTAGAGTGTAAAAAGACTAAAAGACTTTTGGAAAGAAGGGAATTCTCTTATATAGTTACCTCTGCGTTATTGCCTATAATTCTTTTATCTTTTTTATTATTCTAGTGGGGCCATCATATACGATGCCCTCTTTCCAAGTGCTAATGCTAAAACTCTATTAAAATAATCAGTATTTCTATCTATACTGAATTATTTGGCTGGAAAAAAAAAAAGGTACACTAAGAGGAGAAACCAGAGACAGCATAGAAAGAACAATGGAAAGGAATATCATAGCCCGTCAAGGCAGGAGAAACATTTCATACTTTAATCCACATTATTGAGACAAAGCTTACTCACCAGAAATGCACGATTTTTAGTGTGCAATTTAGTGTATGTTAATGTATTTTCATTTAAAAAAATGTTTTTGCCTCCAGGGTTATCGCTGGGGCTCGGTGCCTGCGCCATGAATCCACTGCTCCTGGAAGCTGTTTTTTCCCTTTTGTTGCCCTTGTTGTTGTCATTATTGTTGCCATTGATGTTGTTGTTGGATAGGACAGAGAGACATTGAGAGAGGAGGGGAGACAGAGAGGGGGGAGAGAAAGACAGACACCTGCAGACCTGCTTCATCATTTGTGAGGTGACACCCCTGCAGGTGGGGAGCCCGGTAGGGGGCTTGAACCCGGATCCTCACACTGGTCCTTGTGCTTCGCGCCATGTGCGCTTAACCCACTGCACTACCGCCCAATCCACTATTTTCAAAATTGTTAACTCCTCTCTTTTAAAGATTGATTTATAGATCGGAGAGTAATAGTAAAGAGAGAACTGAAACATTACTCTGGCATATAGGATGCCAGGGATTGAGTTTCCTATCTCATGACTGCTACTCAGACCCTCTGTCTGCTGTCCCCTGCTCAGACAACGTGATGTATGTAATTTTGATAGTTTTATGACTATTAAAAGAAATTTTATGTCCACTAGAAGTCACTTCTTAATCCACTGTTTCCCAGTACTATTCTGAAATGTTCATGTACACTGAATTATACAGTAAAGTTACCTTTTATAATACAGCCTTCATTTTTCTTAGCATGATGCTTTTGAGGACACTTTATTATTTTATTTATTTTTTCATTATTGGGCCAGGAAAATTGCTCACCTGGATATTAGGCCTGCTTTGCCATGGGTGCCTCCCAAGCTTGGGCCTGGAGCCCTGCTACACTGGAGGAGGAGTGGGTGCTGTAATGTCTTACCCACTTACCGTGACTCTGGCTGGATCTGAACGACTCAGACTGGAGGGCAAAGCTCTTGCAATAACAACGTAAAAAGGAAACTAAAATGTTATTCAGCATTTATATATTTTTATTTATTTGCCTAGCTGGGAGTCATACACAGGCACCATTTGATCGTTCTGATCATGTCACTCAGCCAAGGAGAACAGCCAGAGAGGGAAACCAAAGGCCCACTGATCCTTTCCGTGCCATAACGCTACCCATGGGGTGGTGTCAGAATTAAAAGCTCGTAAGACATGTGTCTGACTTGGTGAACGATTTCTCTGACCCTTGCGCAAGCTTCCTAGCAGGCCTCGATACTTCCCTGACTTCTCTACTGAGTACTGTTCTGTTCTATGCAGATACCACAGCCACCAGTCGCTGGGTATTTGTACTGCTCTCATTTGTGACCATTACTAATAATATCGCGATGAACACTGAGTTCACTGAATACCGCTACACACCGAGTGTGTGTAGACATAGACGTTTTAAACGAGGATTGCTTTTTTCCTTAGAGGATCAGTGGATACATTTTATCTTCCTCTGCCAGCCATCTGGCGAAACACTCACACTCCCAACTTAACTCCTTTCCTTGTCATTGTGCACCAGGAGTTCAAACTTAACCAATCTGTCTTCCTTTCTTTCCCTTCCCTTCCCTTCCCCAGAGCCCTTTACTTTGGCGCAAAACTCCAAGCCCAGCCCCCATTTAACTTAGTTTCTCCTTTCTGCCCTTGTATCCTAAGTTTGCTGATGACTGAGATCATCTGGTATTCATCTCTGTCTTGCTGGCTTATTCCAGGACATGGTTCCTTCAAGTTCTGTCCACGATGAAGCAGAGAAGATGACTTTTTCCTTGCTGTGGGTTCCCTACAGAACCTTCCTGGAACTCAGCTGTGCTTAGCACAGATAGTAGATTTGGTTTTGTATTTATTTTTATAGGAGTGCCTGAGAGAGAACCCACAACTCGTCTGTCATACACAGTGCCCTGGATGGAATCCGGGGTATCACACTTGTAAAACATAAGTTCTGCTCACTGAGTCACTTCCCCCCCAAGTGAAAAAACTTATGTTTTCATTTTACTTAGAAAAGCCAGCAGTGACATTTATGGGTTGATGTTCCATATTTTTGAGAAACTGCTAATTTTCTGACATGATTTCATTTTGTATTTTTATCAGAAATATATGAAATTCTAATTTAATTAGCTATGTCCAGTTCTCCTTGGTATTAGTTGTCTGTTTTTAATGTTAGTCAGGTATATATTAATTCATTGCTTCAAGTCACTTTTTCACTGAGAGAGTCAGAGAGAGAGAGGGTAAGACGGAGAGAGGGGGACAGAGTGAGAGAGGGAGAGACAGCACTAGAATTTCCTCTAGTGTAGCACTTCCCATGTTATATTAAATATTTTTATTTTTTTTATTAGAGAGAGAGAGAGAGAGAGAGAGAGAGAGAGAGGAATTAAGAGGGGTGGGAGAGATAAAGAGACAGATACCTGCAGCCCTGCTTCTCCACTCTTGAAGCCTTCCCCCCTGCAAGTGGTGACCAGGGGCTTGAACCTGGGTCCATGCATGACATAATGTCTGTGCTCAACCAACTGCACCACCACCTGCCCACAGATTTATTTTTAAATTATTCTATTAACCAATATTTATTAACTGATCACTAGTGTTTTCCTGTTACTCTTCTTTTACAATGCCCAGTTCTAGCTTCTTTTCACCCAGTCCTTGTTCCTTTATGTCAGGCTTATTTTTTGGTTGTCAGACTTCAGGTCTTGACATCATCCTGAAGTGAAAGGGTGACACCCACAGGCAATGCTGTGTTTGAGTCTTGGCAGGAGGGACCACATTAGAAAATTTCCCCACAGACAAGGAAATTTCAAATATATTGAAAGGAAGAAGTCCAAAGCTAGTTAGCCAAGTATAAACGATTCAAGGAGAATGTATGATCTGTGTGACCCCCCCCCCCATCTCATGCCAGGGCCCAAAGTGCAGACACTGTGTCATCAATTCTATACACTTACCTCCCTCCCCCCAGTTATTCTGACCCTCTGCTTAGTGAGGAGCTGGACTGATCATCATATGCTACAGGTCTGGCCTTTGCCTGCGAGAGCTTTTGCTCATGACCTGTCCTTTCTCTGACAGAGAAGCTGCTGGGACATTGAAAATCTTGCTTTGGGACATTGAAACTGGAGTGGAGTTTTTTTTATTTTTATTTTTATTTATAAAAAGGAAACACTGACAAAAACCATAGGATAAGAGGGGTACAACTCCACACAATTCCCACCACCAGACCTCCGAATCCCCTCCCCTCCCCTGATAGCTTTCCTATTCTTTATTCTGCTGGGAGCATGGACCCAGGGTCATTGTGGGATGCAGAAGGTGGAAAGTTTGGATTCTGTAATTCTATTTCATGTCCACAATTCAGCATGCTCACTGACACTCTCCTTATTGGTAATAAACTTATAAAAGCATTATAGTTGCGGTGTGGTTTGTGGCATGATAGTCATCAAATAGGAGTCTTTGCTGCTGGGCTGAGATCCAGTATGGTTGTCGAACGTAAATTTCACAGGCTGTTTTTCTAAATTTAAAAACTGTATGTGCTATTTATAGAAAATAATATCATTAGAAATCTTGCGCTTGGTGACGACTTTATTAGTTCAGGTTTATGACTAGTAAAGTGCAAAATCAATAGTCTTTTAAAATATTTTATTTGTTAGATAGAAACAAAAAGGAATTGAGAGAGGTGGGGGAGACAAAGAGGGGTAGAGAGAGACAGGGATAAACCTGCAACCCTGCTTCACCACTTGTGAAGCTTTCCCCCTGCAGGTGGGGACCAGGGCCTTGAACCTGAATCTTTTCTCACTGTAGAGTGAGTGCTTGACCAGGTGTGCCACTACCTGGCTCCAACTACTCTTTCTTTTTAACGCAACAGTGTGTATGTATGAGTGAAGAACATAAAGCTTATTTAATTTTTTTTTGACAAAATCCAAGTATCCAAACTGAAACTAAGCCATTAAGTATTTCTCTAAGGAAAAATGTTTTTGATGATATCTTTAAAAAATATATTTTGATAGAAGCCAGTATACTTTTAACTTGTCTAGCCAGAATTAAAAAATGGTTATTCATATACAGGTATAATTGTGTCAAGACTTACAAGTGTGATTTGGTTGAGTCTGAAAATAGTGAGTAGAAGGGTCTTTCTATGTGTTTCTGCCGATACGTTACAATTTTATACTTTTTTAAATTACCAATGGTAGTGATTAGAATAGTTTTTTTAACCTTTTTTCCCATTCATAATACTAGTATGCAAGATGGGCAATTATCAAGGCCCATTGTAGTTTCAATAAGTAGTTGAAT
This sequence comes from Erinaceus europaeus, assembly GCF_950295315.1. Lineage (NCBI taxonomy): Eukaryota > Metazoa > Chordata > Mammalia > Eulipotyphla > Erinaceidae > Erinaceus > Erinaceus europaeus. The sequence goes on from NC_080177.1 coordinate 81,204,061, forward strand.
GTAATCTCTCAAAAGAATTTCAGATACATTCTTTCCTATGCTCTTGTCCTGTTCCTGTCACAAATGTCTCACTGTACTGATGACTGGGCTGTGTCAATGCTCTCTGTTCAGACTCCCCAGGCTATTGAGCTCACAGAATTAATTTCAGAATCTCTACTTAATGTAATCTAATGTGATTCATGAAGGAACCATTGCTAGAGAAACTTCATGATGAGTTCAAGACCTTTATTATTCATCCGTACCAGTTATTTGTCAGAAGAGGACACTTTTGCTACAATTGTCATTATAAGAATATAGGTATCATTGGGTTCTGAAAAATCTCCAGGTGACCACAATATCCACACGAGAAGAACTCTTGAATTTGATTCCTCCTTTCTCATCAGTCATAAATAATCCCTTTAATGTTTTTTTTTATAATTTCTCTTCAAGTTCCTTTATTTTAGTGTTTTGTTTATACTTTCACTAAGATTTCACACATATTCTTAATATATTTTATCGTTTGACTTTTGTGTTTAGGTTATGTGTCTGATGTGTGAAGGGGAGAAATTGTAGTTTTTTTCATTCTTTGTTTAATTATTTCATTATTTCACTTAACGGAAAAGACTTTTCTTTCACCAGAGAACTACACTGCTGCCTTACAAAATTTATTTGATTGTAATTAGGCGCGACTGTTTTTGGACTGTCTTTGACAGATGTATTAGTTTATCTTATGTCCATACTACAATGTGATTACTGGAGCTTTCTAGTAAGTCTTAAAGCCAGGTAGTATAAGTCTTCAATTTTTATTTTTATCTTTCAGTATTGTCTGTCCTATGTAGGTCCTTTATATTTACATACACATCTTTGTATTAGTTTGTCAGTATCACAGAAAAACCTGTTAGCATATTGATTGAAATTGCATTCTATCCTTGATTAATTCGGAGAGAATTGATAACTTTACAATATTTATTTGGGTCATCACTAATTACTTTCAAAGCTTTGTAGTTTTGAGAATAGAGTTGAGCTGCTCTCTCCTCACTCACCATGTCCTCTCCTGCTTTTTCATGGTCTTGTGAATGGTTCTGATTCTAATTTTCAAAGTACTGCCACATTAGTGTAATACAGTTGGTTTATGTAGCTTTTCAAACCCCAGAACTTGCTGTAGTCATTCACTGGATCTTTTGATACCTGTTTTCAATTATTCTCTTATTGTCTATAGAAGGACTTGGAATGCTGAGAACAGATCTTCTCTTTTCTCCTCCACAGTGAGCAAGTGTATGTGTATGAGAGAGATGGACCCAGAGAAGGGGTGACCAGATTTTACCCGTCTTTGAATTACTGAGATTAATTGAATAATTGAATGCAGCTTTCAGATTAAGCTAATTTGTTAATCTGGTTATTAAATGTGTGAATCTTTGTTTTTTACGAGAGCGTTGCTCAGGGCTGAGTTATGGTGGCGTTGAGGACTGATCCTGGAACCTCTGAGACACAGGAATGGAAGTTATTTGTATGATCATTATGCTATCACCCCGGCCTCACACAACAAAATTTTAATTGCCTGGTACTCACTTGTTTTCTTTCTTTCTTTTTAATTTTTATTTATTTATTTATTTCCCTTTTGTTGCCCTTGTTGTCTTTTTATTGTTGTTGTAGTTACTATTGTTGTTGTTATTGATGTCGTTGTTGTTAGATAGGACAGAGAGAAATGGAGCGGGGGAGACAAAGAGGGGGAGAGAAAGATAGACACTTGCAGACCTGCTTCACCACCTGAAGAGACTTCCCTGTAGGTGGGGAGCCGGGGGCTCGAACCAGGATCCTTATGCCGGTCCTTGTGCTTTGCGTCATGTGCACTTAACCCGCTGCGCTGCTGCCCAACTCCCACTCACTTTACTTCTATACATTTATAGCTACAAGAAATTCTGTAATGAGGAATCATATGTATATATTATTAGATACTGATACTTTTAATTCTGTGGTTTAGAATTCTAGGAGGATAATTGACACTTGTATAAGGCACTTGTAGATGTAGTCATATATGACTTCACTGAGGCAACACTGGTGTGCAAGACTATATGTATCTCGGGTACAATTTCAAACCTCTTAAAACATGTCATTGTATCACATCGAAGTGCCAACATGTAAAATGGTAAAAAATTAATAATCTCACCTCTATGTAGATTGTCCTACATCCTAAACAATAGTAAGAATTATTATTCTGTTATGATTTGGGTATTTGCAAAACAAAACAAAACCTTGAAATCTGACAACAGAATTGAGGGACAGCACTCACTGAACAGTATTCCAGGAGAAGAAGGTAGGAGCCGTTGGAGAGGTCTAATGGACTATGGAAGTTCTGATTATGTCTTAAAACATATACAATGGTATGACTTTTTAAAAAATTAACATTAAACTTAGTGGTGAGAATCTGAAAGCTTTCCCTCTTTGGTTAGGTACAAGGCAAGGCTACCCACCATCACCAAGATTATTCAGCAGAGTACCAGAAGTCCTCGTCATAGCAAGTAGGCAAGGGAAAGGAACGAATGGTGTTCAGGTTAGAAGGGAAGCAGTCAAGCTGTCACTATCTGAAAATGATATGATTGTTTGTGTATATGTAGAAAAAAATCACAAAGAATTGAATAGAAAACTTCTGGAAATGATTGATCAATATAATAAAGTGTGAAGCTACAAAAATCAATAAACATCAGTGGCATTCCATTATGTGAACATTCAACTAGAAGATACCCAGAAATCAATCCTTTTTACTATAGCAGGAAAAGCCATAAAAATACTTAGGAATATAATTAACAGAGTAAGCGAAGTCCTGTACACTAAGAACTATGGGTAACTCTTCAATGAAATAGAAAAGATACAAAGAAATGGAAAGATACCCCCTGCTGTTGGATAGGTAGAATGAGCACCAGCAAAATAACCAATATTACCCAGAACCATATACAGATGTAATGCCATTCCCATCAAGAAACCACTCAGTTTATTTAAATGAGATGTCTTTTCAGTGGGCAGAAACAAAGTTCAGATCACCCGGAATGAGTAAGACCCTATGACACAATGCAGGGAACATTCTGGCTAATTTGGAATTTTATTCTTTCTAGTAAAAACCCTACAAATAATGATACAGATAAATCATTTCACTTGAAGAGAAGACAGTGAAAAGTTTTTATGAAAAATAGGAGACATAAAAGCAAATACCAAGGAAACCATAATTCACAAAATCTTGTGAATGGTCAGGTGAACTATGCTTAAAAATACTGCATAAAACAGCTGAAAACATGAAGTCAAGAAATAAAAGCTGGAGGAGATTGGGGACCAACTCAGCAACATCAAGAGGAGAGGTTGAACTGATGTGTTAAAGACGGCACTGTAAACCATTAATTCCTACAATAAAATTTTAAAATAATGATAAAATATAAAATAAAGGGAAAATAAACTACAGATGATTTTTTTTCAAAATAAAAAGAATTTTGCTTCATTTGAAAAAAAAATGAGTAGCTTGAGAAGCAGCAGTAAGGGGACACTTGAAATGTAAAATTATTTTTAAAGAAAAGATTAAAAAATGCTGCAGCTAGGAAAAGGAGCAGGGGGGAGGAGGGATGGTGGAGGTAGTTAAAGGCAGGTCTCTATGTCTGAGCCTCATGGTTTGAATGCTGGCTCTTCCCATCTCAGAGCGGTCACTGGTGACTGAGTTATCATTCTCAAGTAAAACCCCGCCTAGTTCATCTGAAATAAATAATACATCTTAATAGAAAGGAAGGTAAAATCATCAGAGAAATAAAATTGCTGATAGTAAAACTACTATATGACAATCTGTGTGGAAAATAAAATGAACCTTAAGAAAGAACAGACATTTTAATAATAGTCTGTTAAAAGACATGAACATGAGAAAACGCTTCCAAGGGGCTAGAAATATATGACTATCTGTGAAATAAAAGGAAATTCTATTAGGCATAATTAGTAAACAATAAACCAAACAATTGGAAGAGAAAATAAACATCGAATAGTATATTCCAGGGAAAATTTCCTCAAACCAAAGAAGATTTGCATCTCGGTTGAAATGACTTGTCTCCTCTTGGGAAAAATTCATACAGAATACTTAACAGTGAGGCAAAGCCTGTGATTATTTTGTCAAATATAAAGAAAGTTATTTATTTTATTATCCAGGCAAAGTAAGAAAGACAACAGTAGAAAAACAGGATAACAAAGCAGCTAGCTCTCATAAAAACACCTTCTTCATAGGGGGATGTCCAGTGTCCCTTAATTATATAGCAAAAGCCTGACCTAAAATATTATGCACAGTCAAGTCATCATTTAGCTATATAGTACATATATTATAGTTTTCACTTATACTAATTAAAGGAAAACAGCTTCTTTTAAAAGTATCTTTATTTATTTATTGGGTAACGACAGCCAGAAATTAAGAGGGAAGAGGGATCGCGAGGAAGAGAGAGAGACATTTGCAACACCGCTTCAGAACTCGCAAAGCTTTCCCCCTGCAGGTGGAGCTCAGGGGCTCGAACCCAAGTCCTTGTAATATGTGTGCTCAACCAGGTTCGCCACCACCCGGCCTCAGAAAGCAGTTTTCTTAGTCCTTATTTGAACAAACTATTTCACACTCAAAGAAGAAAAAAGAAAAAAAACCAAACAAACATGAATAAGCGCAGATGAAAAGCTGATTGGTGGTTAGACTTGAGCCCATTTCTTTTTTCTTTTCTTGTTTAAATTTCTTTACTGGGGAATTCATGTTTTACATTCAACAGTAAATACAGTAGTTTGTACAGGCATGACATTTCCCAGTTTTCCATATATAACAATACAACCCCCACTAGTTCCTCTGACATTTTTTTTTTTGGCCCTGTATTCACCCCACCCCCACCCCTCCACCCCAGAGTCTTTCACTTTGGTACAATACACCAACTCTAGTTCAGGTTCTACTTGTGTTTGCTCTTCTGATCTTGTTTTTCAAATTCTGCCTGAGAGTGAGATCATCCCATAGTCATTCTTCTGTCTCTGACTTACTTCACTTAACATGCTTTTTTCAAGCTCCCTCCAAGATGGGTTGAAAATGGTGACGTCACCATTTTTACTAGCTGAGTAGATTTCCATTGTGTGTATATATACCAAGAGCCCATTTATTGAAAAGGAAATAATGAAATTAATATATGAATTATTTTACAAAATTAGAAATAGGGCCCAAGGAAATGACTCAGCTGGCAGAGTGCAGAACTTGCATACTTGGGGCCTTAAGTATGATCCTCCACTCTCCATATACCCAGATATGTTCTGATCTTTCTCTCCTCTCACAAAACAAAGAATTCTTTTGAAAACACAGAAGTAAAATTTTACTGGGTTGCAGGTTATTATACTGCTTCCTTGGAAACTCAGGAGAACACAGGTAAGCAAAATATAATGACAGAATTTGGTAGTTGTCAAAATCAACCCCATGTCAGTCAGACCCGGCGGTATTTCAAAGCACACAGGACACATATCAAGAGATAGTTAAAAATCAAGACCCCAGAATAGAAATAAGACTTCTCAGCTGGAAGAATCAGGGCTTTCAGCAGAGATCTATGCTCACTAGCAGGTGGGGAGTGGCCACAAATTTAGATAGACTTCAGGATAGTTCTTTTATTAAGACATCAAAGTCATGCTATCACTTGAATCAGAGTAATAAGACATTTTGAAGCACCTTGAAGAAAAACGAACTTTGAACTCTATCATTTATTTATATAAAGGACACCTGAACATTCCTTACTACATTTTCATCATAAAATGTTTCAAGTATAGATACAGAGATTCATAATGGCAATGGTAGTCTTGGCTCTCCATGCAATCAATAAATAGGGTTGTAGAAATGAATAGGTTTTAGTGAATTTTATTACAAAGCATAGTTTTTCTGGTCTGTGATTGCTCTTCCTAGTGCCTCTCACGAAATTAATGCTTTGGAAATATGTTACAGATGTAAAGTTCTGTCACACTGAATGAATGCTCAGTGAGCAGTATCATCACTGTCATATTTCTAGGGTGTCATACGTATCTTCATTCCATTCTTCAGACCTGGTCACTTCCATTTTGAGAGGGTCCTAGGAGACCTTTGAGGGTGTCTTCATAGTTCTTATAAGTTCTCATCTAGGTGGTCAAAATCATCAGTTTCTAGGCAGCACTTCAGAATAAACCATTTATTTCTGAATCTAAACTTGCCAACATCTGTGTGAAATGCACAGTGAAATATTTCCACCAGGAGAGATAGCTGTAAATAACTTTGGTCACAAAAAGTTCATGGTAATAGTAGTTATGGACATATAGTACTTGTTAAATAGATCCAGAAAACCCACACTATGAAATAAGGCTTATCCTCAAAATATAATTCATATTTAAGTTTTCTCACCCTTTGTCTATAGTAATGACACTTTTGTTTTCTAAGGGTATATAGACTGATAATATAGTATAAGTGGCAACAGCAATTAGAAAATAAGTAACTATGGCTACAATAGAACCTGTAAAGGTTAAAATAGAAGATCATTTGGAAGTGTGACAATTTAAAAAATGCATACTTAATATTTAATGATTAAATATACATCTCAAGTGCTAAATGGGAGATAAGTTCATTATATTAATTCTTCATCTGATTTAGGCTAATTTGGGGCATCTTTAGGTTTTTTTTAAATATTTCTTGTGGGGGCAACATTTAATGATTGTTTATTATGTACCTGACACTATCCCAAGCATATTTGCATTTCTACTTTTTAATGTTTTATTAGCGATTTAATATTGATTGACAAGTTTGGAAGATAAGGAAGGTGCAGTTCCACACAGTTCCCACCACTAGAGTTCTCTGCCCCATTTCTTCCATTGGAAACTTCCGTATACTTTATCCCTCTGGGAGTATGGGCCAAAATTCTACACAGTGTGCAGAAGGTGGGAGTTCTGGCTTCTGCAATTGCTTCTCCACTGGGCATGGCCACTGGCAGGTGGATCCACACCCCCAGTCTCTTTCAGTCTTTCCCTAGTGGGCAGGGCTCTGGGGAGGGGAGGTTCCAGGAAGCATTGGTGAGGTTGTCTGCTCAGGGATGTCAGGATGAAGCCATAGTAGCATCTAGGACTTGACGACTGAAAGGCAGTAAGATGGAAAGCAGGACACAATGTTTAATAAACAGAAATCATAAAGTAGGAATAGAGCAGATGAACGTAAGGGCTTTAGTGTAGAAGGAAACTAGGAAGCCTATTTTAGGAATGTTGCTAGGAGCCTGTGTCTTAATCATCTTTACTTGAGCTTGATATCTGACATGGGGGTGGACTAAAATAAATGTTGTCGGGGAAAGTGTCAGAGCTGGGAGCAGAACTAGGAAGCAGGATTAGGGGCAGACAGTTGCTTGCTGCCTTGAAGAAGATCCATGAGTCCAATGAGCTGTTTGACACAGTGGGCTAACCTGGGGTCCATATCTTTTCATACTTGTCACAGGAGCCTGTACAACCTCCGAGTCCCTGTCAGACTGAGCTCGTGGTGCTTGGTCACAGCTGCAAGCATTCTAAGCTGCACGCGTTGCAGAACCAGTGTTCCTCCTCGACAGGCAGAGTAGGATGACGTGGTCTTCCTTTGTATTGCTATTTCATAGTGAGGGTGTGGTCGGGAAGAAGCTCACCAGAGGGCTTATGATGACATTCCTGATTAACGTGACCAGTCATGGCAGAGAGAGGGAGCTATCAGAGAGAGGCCTAGGCCCATATCATCTGTGGAAGAACCCAAGGATCCTCTAAGACCCCAGGTGATTGGGTGGCCTGATAGTGGCCAAAAAGGCCGTTGTTAAGTGAGCTAGCCTACTGCTCTTACCCAGCTTTGGTAGTCACTTCTTTATCTAAAAAGCTTAATTTTTTTCTCCCAGTTGTTAAGGTGTTGGCTGTATCCAACATTTATTGTATCCAAACTGATATTAGGTTTATGAGACCCGGCCTCAAGTTAGGGAGGAAATAGACCTAGGATTTTAGTGGGGATCTTATTGAGCCTCAAGTTTTTCCATGTTTACTTGTTTGATGGTTCTAACAAAGGTGTGTTAGGGCAGTAACTCTCCTTTACTTGATACGTTTATTTTTACCAGTGTAACTCTTGGTGAGTTGTATAGTGTTTCTTCTTAACTTGTCACAGGGTAACATTAATTCTGATGCTCTGACAGACGAGATTAAAAGGATGGAATAATATATCTTACTTCCTATCTTACTTCCTTTCTTGGGTATAGATAATTGAGTAGATAGAGTGACTGAGGGTAGTGAAGTAAGAGGTAGGAGAGGAGGGTGATTAGGCCTAAGTAATAAATTTATGATTACAGAATTTATGATGCTTTGTTCATTCTACAAGTGCTGACTCAGGGCTGCAGTTTTTTTTCCCCAGTAGTAGCTCATTCGCTTTATATTTCTTCACCCATATCTTTCTCTACTAGTTCATTCTTCCCACATATTCAATCACTTTCCCCCCTATGAACAAGAATAAACATACAATTATTCCAACTCATATTATAGCCTAATGAATTTGCATATGTGTATCTATTTTCATTAAAAAAAATTGTACTCTGTAGTTACTGTTGATTCAGCCACACTTCAAATTTCTCTTCAGCTAATTTCATCTGAGTTTCTGTCCCACAGTCCCCTGAAGCTGTTGTCATCATGACCACCTGGTATTTGTGTTGCCATGGTTCTGTCTCTGTCTTATTTGACTTCCGAGTAACATTAGTCATAGCTGATGACTACCTTTAAGACATTCTTTTTAACTTTAATAATGTTTCCTGAATTTCCTCCTCCTTTGTACCATCTCTGTCTTCTGATTTATCTCTAATTATAGAAAATTCTGTGCTTGTCCTTAATCTTGTCTAGTCTACATTTATGCTCTAAATGGACACACTTATTTTGGTATTTTTCTTTCTTGAGGTAATTTTGACTTATAGCACTGTATATGTTTTAGGAGCAAAGTTTGACATCATCATCATCATCATCATCATTATATGATTTTAGGTATACTTACAATTCCCTCTTGGCATCATGGATCCAAAATACTTATGCCCTGCTATAACTTCTCAGGTGTCTGAACATTCAATCAATTAGCACTTTAATTATTCACCAAGATATTTAATAATTATACTAGAAAAATTTTCCTAACTTTGACCCTTAATTTCTTCTAATCAAATTCTTCCCTTTACTTCATTGTCTGGACCATTTCCTTAGATGCCAGTACCCTCCTGTTTTTCAAATACAAGCACACACACCCACAAACACCTGTGTGGGTGTGTGTGTACTTTATTGCAGGGAGACAAAGAAAGAAAGGAAGAAAGGAATAAAGGAAGAAAGAAAGGGAAAAGGAGAGAAGAGAAGATAGATGGTAAATACATAGACAAGAGCACTGCTTAACTCTGGGTTTTGGTGGTGCTGGGGATTGAACCTGGACCCTCGAAGCCTCGGGCATGAAAGTTTTTTTGCATACTATCATGCTGCCTCCCCAGCTCCCACCTCCTCTCGTGTACGACAGCTAAGCGGCTGAGTTCTCTTTTTCCCTAGCCAGGTAGACATGACTATATTGGCCACTAGAAATATCGTTGACTCCACTGATCCACACTGCACATGTAGGCTGAATTATCTCTTGAAAACTCAGCTGCGGTTGCTCATTAAAGAATCTCTGTGGTTCTATGTGCCAGAGCTGAGCAGTGCTCTCACTTCTCTCTTTCTCCTAAATAAACGTAGATCCATCAAGCCAGGCTAGAGAGACAGGTTAGCATTTTATGAAACACATTGCTATGCTAGTCTCAGAGTCTCAGAAGTCCCTGGCTTCACCCCTTACATCAGTGTAAGCCAGAGTATTGCAATGCCCTACTAAAATTAGATTAAATTAAAAAAACAAATGTAAATCTGAATGGTCTTTGGCAAACCTTGGCATAGTGTGGGCAGGATCCACAGTGAAAAGCTATAGAATTCAAGATGAAGGAAGGCAAGGGTATAAATAGGTAGTGGGCTACTTAGTGTGTAAGAGTTTTAAGAAAAGATCCAGAGCCAACTGACACATGAAGGGTACTCAAAGTCACTGATCACCAGAGAAATACAACAACAACAACAACAACAACAACAATAAGACAATAACGAGATACCACTTTATATTTGTGAGAATGCCATGTATTATAAAGGACAGTAACAACAAATGGAAAAGATGTCAGGGGAAACAGGCACTTTTTCTCTGCTGATTGGTCTGTAAATTGGTCCAACTTTTCTGGAAAACAGTTTATTTATAGGAACACTAAAAGTAGATCCAACTTATGACCCAGCAATTTTTCTCTGGAGGATCTACCCAAAGAAACAAAAGCACCTATCAGAAGAGATCTCCATACAGATGTGTTCACAGCAGCACAATTTTCAGTAGCTCAAACCTGGACATAGACCAAAATGTCCAATGACAGATGAGTGGTGAAAAACATGTGTTATATATACATGGTGGATACTACTCAGCTGTAAATATGGTGAAGTCATCTCCTTCTGGTCATCTTAGTTGGAACTTGAAGACATTATGTTAAGTGAGATAAGCCAAAAAGAGACAAAAGAATACCACGTGATCTCATTTATAAGAATAATGTTTTAAATAGTGGCAGGAAGAGAGACTACAAAATGAACTGTGTACTGTGTTACATCAAAGCAAATGACTCTGGAGAAGGAGAAGGTGTTAACAGTGGAAGAGAATTGCGGAGTCTTGGTGCATAATGAAATTATGTGTACATACCAGTGACTGCAATGTAAAGCATTAAACCCTCAATTTAAAAAAAAGTTATAAAAGACTTCTGGAGCCATGGCTATGGAGTAGGGGCCTTTTCAGATGACTCTACTGCTAATCTAGAAAAAGCAATTAAAAAAATCACCTGAAAACTCTATAAAATATGGCAGGGTAAGCCACAGCCACCAAGTTGCAGATGGTATGATGATTCTATCCTGATTTCTCTGGGCAGACAACCTCACCAATGTGTCCTGGAACGTCACCTCCCCAGAGCCCTGCCCCACTAGGGAAAGATAGAAACAGGCGGGAGTATGGATCCACCTGTCACCATCCTTGTCAAGTGGAGAAGCAGTGACAGAAACCAGACCTCCTACCTTCTGCAGCCCATAAAGAATTTTGGTCCATACCCTCCAGAGGGGGAGAAAGGTTAGGGGATGATGATCCCCAATTTCATCGGGACCCTGAGAAAGAAGAAAAAGGAAGGACCTGAGAAGTAGTAATGGGTGTAGGTGTAACTTAGAAAAGAAGAGAAAGCAGGGTTGTGAAAAATGGGGAAAAAATATAGATGATAGTCAACCCATATCTGTGACCTTGGGAGAACTATTGCAGTTACTAGTGGAGGGAATAGGGACATGGAACACTGGGAGTGGGAGCAGGGTAGAATTGTATCATTGTTACTTACACTTTTGTAAATCAATATTAAATCACTAATAATAAAAAAGTTATAGCATTCAATGAATAACAATGAAGTTACTCTAAAATGTATTTGTAGACCCAATACAACCTCAATAAATATAAACTATTTAATGGATACTAGAACTTTTATCTAAATTTCTATGGGAATGTGAAATATCTAGAGTAGCTAGAAGACACACACTAGCAAATTTCAAGATTTACCATAAAACTACATAATCAGGATTGTATGATATTGGCAATAATACAGCCACACAAAGTAATGGCTCATAAGAGAAGCTAAAGAAATGTGTGGTCTGTATAAACTGTGGAATACTACTCAACTACTACATATACTGGGTTCACCTTTTCACCTCCCCCTGGTTGAAGCTTGAAAGTATGATGTGAAGTGAGATCAGCCAGAAAGAGAAGGATGAATATGGGATGATCTCACTCATAGACAGAAGTTGAGAAGTAAGAGCAGATGGGGAAACACAAGCAGAACTTGAACTGAGTTTGTTGGCTTGCACCAAAGTAAAGTTTCTGGGGATGGATGGACCTCAGGTCCTGGAACATGATAGGTGTAGGCGGGGGTGGGGGTGGGGGATTAGTGCTTTGCAGAAAACTGAGAAATTTTACACATGTGCCAAATACTATATTTACTATTGACTGTGAACTATTAATCTCCCAATTAAATATTTTTTAAAAAATAGTGCTATATAAATACAATCAATCATAAGAGAGAAAAGACAGTTGAGAGGAAAAAGGGTATTTAAAAAAATGATACTAGGACAATTTATTAGCTATATAATATGTATCTAGACACAGATAAAACACTTTTAACAAAAAATAACTCAAATTAGATCATTGACCCAAGTGTAAATCTCACAACTCTAACATTTCTGGAAGTTAAACATAAGAGACCATCTAAATAACTTAGAGAGGTGGCGGTGAGCTTTTATATATAGTACAGTGAGTAGAACTTGAGGAGGGAAACATTGCAAATACAAATCCTGGAAATTTTGACCACCATGATATTTTGCTTGTAAATCTTAATATCGCCTAGCACCTACTAGATTGCCTCTCTTCCTTAAATATAAATCTGAAGCTGTTCTTCAATTTCAAAAGTGGTGATGGCTTTCTTCCCTCCCTCCCTAACGCCCTCCCTTCTTCTTCCCTCCCTCCCTTCCTTCCTTCCTTCCTCCCTCCACATGTGTACAGTCATACTTGCTTTTTTTCTTTCTCTTTCTCTCCCTTTCTTTATCCCTTCCTTTCCTTTCCTTTCCTTTCCTTTCCTTTCCTTTCCTTTCCTTTCCTTTCCTTTCCTTTCCTTTCCTTTCCTTTCCTTTCCTTCCCTTCCCTTCCCTTCCCTTCCCTTCCCTTCCCTTCCCTTCCCTTCCCTTCCCTTCCCTTCCCTTCCCTTCTCCCTTCCCTTCTCCCTTACCTTCCCTTACCTTACCTTCCCTTACCTTACCTTCCCTTCCCTTCCCTTCCCTTCTCCCTTCCCTTCTCCCTTACCTTCCCTTACCTTACCTTCCCTTACCTTACCTTCCCTTACCTTACCTTCCCTTCCCTTCCCTTCTCCCTTCCCTTCCCTTCCCTTCTCCCTTCCCTTCCCTTCTCCCTTCCCTTCCCTTCCCTTCCCTTCCCTTCCCTTCCCTTCCCTTCCCTTCCCTTCCCTTCCCTTCCCTTCCCTTCCCTTCCCCCTTCCCTTCCCCCTTCCCTTCCCTTCCCTTCCCTTCCCTTCCCTTCCCTTCCCTTCCCTTCCCTTCTCCCTTCCCTTCCCTTCCCTTCTCCCTTCCCTTCCCTTCTCCCTTCCCTTCCCTTCCCTTCCCTTCCCTTCCCTTCCCTTCCCTTCCCTTCCCTTCCCCCTTCCCTTCCCCCTTCCCTTCCCCCTTCCCTTCCCTTCCCTTCCCTTCCCTTCCCTTCCCTTCCCTTCCCTTCCCTTCCCTTCCCTTCCCTTCCCTTCCCTTCCCTTCCCTTCCCTTCCCTTCCCTTCCCTTCCCTTCTCCCTTCCCTTCTCCCTTCCCTTCCCTTCCCTTCCCTTCCCTTCCCTTCCCTTCCCTTCCCTTCCCTTCCCTTCCCTTCCCTTCCCTTCTCCCTTCCCTTCCCTTCCCTTCCCTTCCCTTCCCTTCCCTTCCCTTCCCTTCCCTTCCCTTCCCTTCCCTTCCCTTCCCTTCTCCCTTCCCTTCCCTTCCCTTCCCTTCCCTTCCCTTCCCTTCCCTTCCCTTCCCTTCTCCCTTCCCTTCCCTTCCCTTCCCTTCCCTTCCCTTCCCTTCCCCCTTCCCTTCCCCCTTCCCTTCCCTTCCCTTCCCTTCCCTTCCCTTCCCTTCCCTTCCCTTCCCTTCCCTTCTCCCTTCCCTTCTCCCTTCCCTTCCCTTCCCTTCCCTTCCCTTCCCTTCCCTTCCCTTCCCTTCCCTTCCCTTCCCTTCCCTTCCCTTCCCTTCCCTTCCCTTCCCTTCTCCCTTCCCTTCCCTTCCCTTCCCTTCCCTTCCCTTCCCTTCCCTTCCCTTCCCTTCCCTTCCCTTCCCTTCCCTTCCCTTCCCTTCCCTTCCCTTACCTTCTCCCTTACCTCCCTTCCCTTCCCTTCCCTTCCCTTCCCTTCCCTTCCCTTCCCTTCCCTTCCCTTCCCTTCCCTTCCCTTCTCCCTTCTCCCTTCCTTCTCCCTTCTCCCTTCTCCCTTCTCCCTTCTCCCTTCTCCCTTCTCCCTTCTCCCTTCTCCCTTCTCCCTTCTCCCTTCTCCCTTCTCCCTTCTCCCTTCTCCCTTCTCCCTTCTCCCTTCTCCCTTCTCCCTTCTCCCTTCTCCCTTCTCCCTTCCCTTCCCTTCCCTTCCCTTCCCTTCCCTTCCCTTCCCTTCCCTTCCCTTCCCTTCCCTCCCTTCCCTTCCCTTCCCTTCCCTTCCCTTCCCTTCCCTTCCCTTCCCTTCCCTTCCCTTCCCTTCCCTTCCCTTCCCTTCCCTTCCCTTCCCTTCCCTTCCCTTCCCTTCTCCCTTCCCTTCCCTTCCCTTCCCTTCCCTTCCCTTCCCTTCCCTTCCCTTCCCTTCCCTTCCCTTCCCTTCCCTTCCCTTCCCTTCCCTTCTCCCTTCCCTTCCCTTCCCTTCTCCCTTCCCTTCCCTTCCCTTCCCCCTTCCCTTCCCTTCCCTTCCCTTCCCTTCCCTTCCCTTCCCTTCCCTTCCCTTCCCTTCCCTTCCCTTCCCTTTCCCCTTTCCTTTCCTTTTCCTTCCTTCCTGCCTTCCTTCTTTTTTCTTTCTTTCTTTCTTTCTTTCTTTCTTTCTTTCTTTCTTTCTTTCTCTCTCTTTGTGTTTCCAAAACAAATTCCATTGACCAAGGGCTTAAACAAGAGAAAGTAACTTTCTTATACTTCTGGCAATCAAGGGGTCCGAGATCAAGATTCAGCTCTGGTTTATGATGATGCAGGGAATCCAAAGTGAAACCTGGGAGTCAGGCATTAGAGTCTGTTTGCATAATAATCATGCTACCTGCCCTGCAAGGGATTTAAATGATTAACAAGAGTCCTTGCATGTCAGGAAAGGGCTCTGGTTTCTCTTCCTCTTCTTCTAAGGGTACTAATCTTATTAGAACAAGATTTTACACGTAAGGCCTCATATAGCTATATTTGCCTCCGAAAAGTCCTATCTCCAAAACCAGTCATATTTAATTCCTTTGGGGGGAGGGGCTCAATGAAATAGCTCACTTGGATAATGTCCTCCTTTGCATGTGCATGACTCAGATTTGAACCAGGTATCCACTGCATGAAGGATGCTTTGGTCTTATTACTAGATCTCTCTCTCTCCTCTACCTCCTTGCTTCTCTGTGTGTGTCTATGTACCATCTATCTAATCTATCAATCAATACAATTTACCTTAATTACTGCAAGCTATGTCCAGATACAGTCACACTGAAGTTTAGGACATTCACATATAATGGAAGAGAGAACACCATTCAGCTCAGAGCAATATTCAGTTGATCCTGTAACGCAGTCACATTCTACAGTAGCAGCTGAAACCACACATGAGAAATTCTGGCTGCTTCAGAAACACTAGCATTCCGATTCAGCATTCAAGTGTGGGTGTCTTTATGACATGTTTTTATGAGCCATATTTTTTTATACATCATATTACAAATTCTTGGATAGTGGGTTGGATGGTAGCACAGCGGGTTATGCGCATATGGCATGAAGCACAGGGACTGACCTAAGGATCCCAGTTCAAGCCCCTGGCTCCTCACCTGCAGGGGCGTCGCTTCACAGGCGGTGAAGCAGGTCTGCAGGTGTCTTTCTCTCCCCCTCTCTGTCTTCCCCTCCTCTCTCCATTTCTCACTGTCCTATCCAACAACAATGACATCAATAACAACAACAATAATATCTACTACAACGATGAAAAACAAGGGCAACAAAAGGGAAAATAAATAAATATTAAAAAAATAAATAACAAACTCTTTGTGAAACCTAACCCCAGTTAGTAGGAACTTCCTAGACTGTCAATGCAGGTTGATCTTACAGAAGAAACAAAAGAAAAAATTAGATCCTAGTTTCCAAAAGAAAGAATACAAAAGAAGTAACATCCTTATCACAGTCATCTTCCTTTCCTGGAAATGAAATATAAAGAGTTCAGAATTTTCACAGTAAATAAGTCATGTGCTTTATCACCCCCACATAGGGCATTCCTACAAATGTAATCAAACGGGCTGTTGGAGCCAGGTGGTGGCGCACCTGGTTAAGCACACACATTACCTTGTGCAAGGACCTGGGTTCAAGCCTCTGGTCCCCATGTGCTGGGAGAAAGCTTGGTGAGTGGTGGAGCAGGGCTGCAGGTGTTTCTCTGTCTCTTTCCCTCTCTGTCTTCTCCTTCCCTCTCAATTTATGTCCTATCCAATAATAAATAAATTATAAGAAGTTTCTTCTCTTTACAAATTAAAAAATAAAATGGACTGTTAAAGCAACTAGTTAGGTAGTATAGATTCTCTCATTTTTTTCAAGTGAATTCGGTGAATATTCGGTTACTTTATAAATATATACACAACAGCCATAACTATAGAAGCAAGAGTTAAATTGGCAGTTTGAGAACAGGGGATTGGAAATCTACTTTTAGAATATAAATCACTGGGGCTGAGTGGTGGCACACCTGGTTGAGTGTACATGTTACAGTGCACAGGGACCCAGGTTCGAGCCCCCAGTCCCCACCTGCAAGGGGAATGCTTTGCAAGTGGTGAAGAGGTATTGCAGGTGTCTCTCTGTCTCTCCCTCTCTATCACTCCCTTCTTTCTCAATTTTTGGCTGTCTCTATCCAGTAAATAAATTAAAGATAATAAAACATTTTAAAAAATAATATAAATCATTAACAAGATATAGATGTACTTGAATTAATTCTGTAGCTCCTGATATTTCATTATTGATACAGGATTGAATCTAAGGAGCATGACCTGATCTAGAAGGAATACATGTGTTTGCATCTTCTGCAGTCCACTTAAGGTTAACTTATAGGTCATAGCATGTACTTATTAAGTCTCCTGCTTTTCCTCATCAATTGTTCTGCATCCTTAAATGATTCTTTCAGATCATCTCATTCTGTAACATTTACTCTAATTTCCTTACCAGAATTCTCATCAACTGTCATACTGCATTCTAAATTAAAGTCAGTGTCATTTTGCAATATGACAATCTGCTGAAAATTTCAAGTTCCAACTCTTAGGAAAATTTAGTAATTCTTGAAGATATCTAGATTACCTGATGAGAAAGAAAGAGAAAAACAATAGAAAAGCTATATGATATTGTCACTATGATTCCCCCCTGACCTCCCTGGACAAACAACTTCATCAGTATGTCTGGGAGCCTCCCCTGCCCAGAGCCCTGTCCCACTAGGGAAAGACAGAAACAGGCTGGGGGTGTGGATTGCCTGCCAATGTTCATGTCCAGTGGAGAAGAAATTGCAGAAGCCAGACCTTCCACCTTCTGCTCCCCAGAGAATTTTGTTCCATGCTCCCAGAAGGATAAAGAATAAGGAAGCTTCCAAGGAGGAAGTTGGGACATGGCACTCTGGTAGTAGGAGCTGTATAGAATTATACCCTTTACAGTCCTGTTAATTGTTATTAAACCACTAATTAAAAAGAACGAGGAAAACAATAAAAAGGTATATGAGATGACTACATAGAGATTCTGCTCAGCTTTATTCCTGAATCATCAAAAGCAAACTTTCCCATTTGCTCTTGCTTGACTCAAACTGTGTTCAGAAACTATTCTCCTGTGATAAATTGTCTTAACCACATTTTTCAAAACTGATGGCACAAAAGCTTCTTTGATTTTAAAACAATACATGTTAATTGAAAATTATTTTAATCAATCAAGTGTGAACAGCACTAAGGGGTTCTGTCTTGACATTATGTATAATAAAAGACAAATGGCTCATTTAGTGTTTATTGACATCTGTATAATTAATGAAAGTAGGTTCATGAGAAGATAGTGTGTCCTTATTGAAAACGTGTAAATTAGAAAACTATTCCGTAACAGTTCTTCAAATGCCTTGTACAATCCTTGCTACATTCCTCCCAATTATGAACTTGCACAACCTTCAAACATAATTTTTCTGGTGAAAGCAAATCATCTTTGTAGAGAAAAACGGCAATTCCTCAGGGTTTTCTTTGACTTTATTTAATAAGGAAGAGGTCCGGTAACAATAAGACAAGTAAATGAGGCATGAATAGGTGAATGCATCCAGGCAACTCTAAAATCAATCTTTTAGACCCTATGCTTCCAGATACTCTTCAGATAAATGAATCCTCAAGAATACAGGATTACCATATTTTGACATTATTTTCCGCTTTCTTCGAGCGCTTATGATCTGATATTTACTGACAAGTGTTAGACTGAAATCTGACCACCTAAAGCCTGAATGTTCTATTCCAGAATATTTCTGGTTCAATTTGGCAGGTTAAACTTATTTCAGTTCTCCACAAGGAGTATAGATGCTGAATCTTCACTGTCTGGACTTTACACACTCAACACATTTCTACTTCTCTTAGACTCTGTAAGGGTCCAGTTCCTCATAAGTGCAAGCCTTTCCTTCCACTGCTATATCATACTTCTGTGCATTTATGCATCCTTATTTATTTTATAAATACATCTGAAATATTTTGAAATCCTTAGAAATATATTCAAAAATGCAAAAGTATGCATTAACTTTAAAATGACTGAACTCTCACTGTGTAATAGAGAATATTTTGTTGTTATTGGATTGAAGGCTTGGATAGACGCCAAACTATACTGTTCTTAGACAAAAACAGAAATGATACAGCCCAGGGCATAATATAGGACTTGTCATCATTATTATAATATCCAGTCTCTATCCAAGAGATTTAAAGAAAAGATCCCCTAATAGAATGTGAAAAAATGAGCTGAATCTAACTTTTAGACTAATACACACATACACACACACTCACACACACATACACACACACTCACACACACATACACACACACTCACACACATACACACACACACTCACACACATACACACACACTCACACACATACACACACACTCACACACACATACACACACACTCACACACATACACACTCACACACATACACACACACTCACACACATACACACACACTCACACACACATACACAGACACTCACACACACACATACACACATACACACACTCACACACATACACACTCACATACACACAGACATATACACTCATACACACACATACACACTCACACACCCACACACACTCACACATACACACACACACTCACACACACACACTCACACTCACATACACACACACTCACACACTCACACACTCACACACACTCACATACATACACACACACTCACACATATACACATACACACACATACACACTCATACACACACTCACACACACTCACACTCACACACATACACACACACACTCACAAAATTTTATTTTTTAAAGATATATTTATTATGCGAGAGTGAAAGAGAGGAGAAAGAAGCCAGAGTGTTGATCAGACTTGACATGATGGTCATACTGACGACTGAACTTGTGCCATCCGGGGCCTCTGCCATACACGTTGTTTAAGAAAGTGATCTACTCCTTGGACAGCACCTCAATTTTGAAACAAGTAGCTTAAACTTTTTTAAGTGGTACAGTTAAATAATTCTTGATTGTGCTATAACCACATAAGATCTTGAAATAGAAATTTGGACTAGGGGTGGAAAACTTCACCCCTAGAATCTGTGGGGAAAGGATGTAGGGAGGGGCCCAGGTGGAGGGGGGCTAGGATGGGGGCTGAGAACATTTTGCAAGATACCCACAATGCTGAGTGAGTCAACGGAGCCAACATGCAGATGACTTTTTTAAAAAGTTAAAATGGTATTTTTTTCATGGTTTTTTTGGTCTTTTACTAGTGACTTAATAATGGTTAACCAGATTGTAAGATAACAGGGGTACAATTCCACACAGTCCCCACCACCAGAGTTCCGTGTCCCATCCCCTCCATTGAAAGATTCCCTATTCTTTATCCTTCTGGGAGTCTGAACCAAAATCCTTTATGGGGAGCAGATGGTGGAAGGTCTGGCTTCTGTAATTGCTTCTCGGCTGGACATGGAGGTTGGCAAAACCCCAGCCTGTTGATAGCTTTCCCTACTGGGGCAGGGCTCTGGAGAGGTGAGGTTCTGGGACACCTTGGTGATAATCATCTGCCTAGGGAAGTCAGGATGGTGTCATGGTAACATCAGCAACTTGTGGCCAAAAAGCAGTAAGATATAAAGCAAATTGTTTAATGAACAGGAACCTAAAGGTAGGAATAGAGCAGATAAAACTAGGGATATTTGTGTGGGAAGAAGCTGGGAAGTCTATTTTAGGTATATTTCAAGTGGCCATGACTTTCGTGATTTTTGCCTGAGCTTGATAGCTAACATGCAGGTGAGCTAAAAGTATTGTCTGGGAAGATGATGACAGAGCTGAGAATAGGGCTAGAAAGCTGGATTAGGGCAGAGAGTAGTAGCTCCCACACATTTACCCAGGGCCCATATATATGCACATTTAGCATAGGAGCCTGTGTAACCTCTGAGTCCCTGTCAGTGTGGATGGTCACAGCTGGGAACATTCTAGGCTGAACTCATTTCAGGACCCGTCTTCCTCAAGTGGCAGAGTAGGCTGGCCCAGCCTCCCTTTAGAGAGTGGGGCCCAACAAAATGAGAGTCCCCCTAATGGTGGCGCTATTAACATTCTGGGCTGGAAATTTCTTTGCTTAAGGAGGCTGCCCTGTGCTTGTCAGATGTTTAGTCACTACCCTGGTTTCTATCTAGGATAATCCAGTCGCACCTTAAATTGTGACAATTAAAAGGATTTCTAGATAATGACAAATATCCAAGAGAAGCTAAGTCACCCTTGAGAGAGTAATTGAGAGCTACTTCCATAAGAGAAAATTACTCTAAACAATTTAAACTATTGGTATTATGAATATATACGTTTACTAAATAATAATGTCCACTTTTGCCGACCACTGTGAATATATGCAAAATTATATCGAAATAGATATCAACTTAATTCATTTCTAGTCTTGAATTTTAGTGAATCTTGTCCAAATAAATGCAAAGATGAAACTGAAAAACAAATTATTACCTTTGGATTAAAATTGTGAGGGCACTTAACTTCCCCTTCCTGTATTTCTGCTATCTCCTCTCACTGCATGTGTGTGTTTCATATGTTAAATCATGAGGAGATGATTTGATTACTGTCTGCACAGTTCATTGATGACATCTGCTGCTTTGCCCTCGGCACCTCACAAAAAAATTCAAGGCAAATTAATTACCAGATGGCTCTACCTGGATAGGAAGCTTTCCTGAATACCCAGTCTATTTTAACACAGCACCTTATGTCCTAAAGGGAAAGCCAAAAGGAATGCAAAGACACTAGGGAGAGTAAAATGTGCATAAGTTGTTCTATTTATTCTTTAAAATGCAACCTTTTCCAGTTTATATATATTGACTTCTAAATAACTACATTATGCCTTTGTGGTACTGTTCTCTGGTTAGTATCAATGGCTGTACTATTGCATTATTCTCCCTCATTAAATTTCTGCAAATTTTTGAGAAACTTTGAAGGCAGTCTGGCTTGCCATCATGAGAAATGCATGCAAATATGAAGCTGGCCCTGGTTCCTGCTACAGGTCTACACCATGGCGCTCACCTAAAGCAAGCTCCTTAGCTACCCTGCCTCATCCGACAGCTCCCACTGCAGTGAGGGCATGTCTGCTAGTTGCATAGATCCACACGAGGGGATTCCAACAGGCAACGTTCCCACAGTGCTCTATGATCTGCCCTTAACCCATAATGCTGGCTGGTGCTGCTCTTCTGCTCACAGTTCCTTCAAGCATGTCTTCATTCTCAGCTGTTGCTGCCTTCACTGTCATGCACATACTTGCAGAGCACCTGAAACCCCACAGGTGCACCTGAGTCGTCTAGGACAACAATGCTACCGTTTGGTCCCAAATCTCATCACTGACCTGCAGTACAACCAGATAGACCCTGAAACTGTGAAGCTTGATATCACCAGCTCCAGACCCATCACTGGTGTCCACTACCATTCATATGCTTATACTTCTTCTTCTAGCGTTTGCCCTTCTTCCGTAGCCAGTCAACAGCATCAGGTTGAGCCTGATGTAAAGTTTCGAGACCTCCTTTGAATCTGGAGAGGTGGCAGTCGTTGACTATGTGGGTCATAGTCTGTCTGTAGCCACAGGGGCAGTTCGGGTCGTCTCTGGCTCCCCAGCGATGGAACATAGCGGCGCACCGGCCATGGCCTGTTCGATAGCGATTGAGGAGGGCCCGATCATAACATGCTAGGTCAAAGCCAGGTTGATGCTTGCAGGGGTCTGTGATGAGGTGTTTGTTCTTTACCTCAGCTGACTGCCAACTCTGTTTCCAAGAGACAGGAACAGAGAAATTCAGTGTAGGCGTAGGGGACCAGATTGGATGACGAGACGTCAAGCGTTGGACAGGGTGGGCGAAGATATCTGCGTATATTGGCAGGTCCGGTTGAGCGTAGACGTGGGAAATGAACTTAGATGATGCCGCATCCCGACGAATATCTGGCAGGGCGATGTTGCAAAGAACTGGCAGCCATGGAACCGGGGTGGAACGGATAGTTCCAGAAATTATCCTCATGGATGAATATAATTTGGAATCGACCAGGTGGACATGGTGGCTACGGAACTGTTGTTTTCGACGGGTTATGTTGTTTTCTCCAGGCTGGCTTCACTGGCGGGTAACAGATGACCTGGGACTCATGGCTGGGTTGTAGGCAGTATCTCTTTATTCATGCAGGACGCAGCACAATCTATACCAAGCTAAGCTAAATTCAAGGTACTGTAAAACTCCCAATGCTGTCTTTATATATACTTGCCAAGTAGGGTGGAAACAGGATGTGACATAGAGAGGGTGGAGAGAAAAGTGACTGGTAACAATCAGAGTGTGACAAGGAGAGGATCAGGGTGTGACAAGGAGAGGGGGTGGAGCAAAAACATATCATGAAACAGTGGGGATTGAACCAATGCCCTGGAGGGAGGGTGGTGCTTGTTAACAGCGGTTATGTAAATAGAATGAAGTGGTTATGTAAATAGAATAGTGTTAAGCAGGGGGGATTTAAACCAAATGAAACAGAAAGGGTCTCATGCATACCAACATGGAACCATACTAGGGCACAATATTCTGCAGTGGAATACCATAATGCCAGAGATGATGATCGTAGTGTGGAAGCGCTCGTGCCCCATGAGGAGCTGGCCAGTCTTGCAATGATGTGATTCCTCGCGCCCACCTTTGCTGCAGTTTTTATGAGATGTTCGTGAAATGACAGAGTGTGATCGAGAGTAACGCCAAGATAGACTGGCTGGGCTGCATGCCGGATTCTCGTATCGCCAAGCTGCACATAAGCTCACGTGAGGCCGAGGCATGGTGTAGATGGAAAACAGATGATACCATTTTTGCAGTGCTAGGGATTAGTCGCCATTTTTTTTTACAGTAATCAGATATCAGAGACATGTCTTTCATGAGTGTTTCCTCGAGGATGTCAAACTTTGATGCCTGAGTTGCACAGCAGATGTCATCGGCGTAGATGAACTTCCTTGAAGAAGTTTCTGGGAGGTCATTGATGTAAATATTAAATAGCGTAGGAGCCAGAACAGAGCCCTGGGGGAGGCCACTTGAGACAAGTCTCCATCTGCTAGACTTGTCACCCAGATGCATCCGGAATCTTCTGTTTTGGAGAAGAAACGATATAGTGTTGGTCACCCATGGAGGCAGGCATCTTGAGATCTTGACTAGGAGACCATGGTGCCAGACCGTGTCATAGGCTGCTGTGAGATCAACAAAGACAGCACCCTTCTTTAAATTCTTCTGGAATCCATTTTCAATGTAAGTTGAGAGGGCCAGGGCTTGTTTGCAGGTAGGTCTTCCTGGGCGGAAACCATCTTGGGCAGGTGATAGGAATTTCTCTGTAAGATGAGAAATACGTGACAGAAGCAGCCTCTCAAGGAGTTTGTAACACACGGAGAGGAGAGAAATTGGTTTATAGCTGGCAGCCAGTGTTGGGTCTTTCTTTGGTTTCAAAACCGCTATAATCTTCGCACGACGCCAAACTTTGGGCATAGACTCAGATTCCAAGATGTGGGACAGGAATGAAGCGAGCCACTTCTTTGCCTCGGGACCCAGGTTAAGAATGAGTTCTGGGGTGATGTTATCATAGCCAGCAGCTGTTCCCGGTTTAACTCTCTTCAAAGCGTCTTCCAGTTCAGACAGTGTAAAGGGAGAGAGTTTTGGAGATGGACAAGATAAACGGAAGTGGGATGTACCACTCATGGGAAATTTCTCTTTTCCAGACTGGGTCGATCTTAGCACGTCCAACTTGAGTTAGGTGACTGGCCACTGAGTTTGGAGATACGAGAGGATGGGAGACGGGAGGGGGTTGGCTCCCGCACCCAGTCTGTGAAGAAGCTTCCAGGCCTTCCTACTTGAGTGGGTGAAGTTCAGACTTTCC